>NW_027202951.1:0-125521 GCF_024711535.1 Dipodomys merriami
TTAATCTTAACACAAAAACTAACCCTAACCCTAACCCTAACCCTCACCCTCACCCTCACCCTAACACTAACCATCACCCACACCCTCACCCTAACTCTAACCCTAACCCTCACCCTAACCCTAAACCTAAACCTAAACCTAAACCTCACTCTCACCCTCACCCTAAACCTAACCCTAACCCTCACCCTCACCCTCACCCTAAACCTCACCCTCACCCTCACCCTCACCCTAATCCTAACCCTAACCCTAACCCTCACCCTAAACCTAACACTCAACATAACCCTAAACCTAACCCTCACCCTCACCCTCACCCTAAACCTAACCATAACCCTCACCCTAACCCTAATGCAAACCAGAAACCTCACCTCACCAAAAAACAAAAGCTAACCCAAACTGTCACCCTCACCCTAATCCTCACAGTAACCCTTACACTCATCCTAACTCTAACCCTAACCCTCACACTAACCCTAATGCTCAACCTAACACTAAACCTACCTGTGACCCTACTCCTCACCCTATCCCTCACACTAACCCTATCCCTCTCCCTAACTCTAACTCTAATCCTCACCCTAAACCTAACCCTAAACGTCACCCTAACCCTAACCCTCACACTCACCATCTGCCTACCACTACCCATAACCCTAATCCTAACCCTAAAGCTCACCCTAATACTCACCCTAACTCAAACCGTAACCCTAACCCTAACCCTCACAATAACGCTAACCCTATCCCTAAACCTCATCCTAACCCTAAACCTCATCCTAACCCTAATCCTAACCCTCATCCTAAACTTAACACTAACCCTAATTCTAACCCTAACCCTCACCCTCACCCTCACCCTAACTCTAAACCTAAACCTAAACCTAACACTCACCCTCACCCTCACCCTAACCTAAAACTAACCCTAACCCTCACCCTAACCTTAAACCTCACCGTATACCACACACTCACCCTAACGCTAACCTAAACTCTAACCCTCACCCTAACCCTCACCGTCTCCCTAAACCTCACCCTAACCCTCACCCTAACCCTAACCCTTAACCTCACCCTAACCGTAACCCTCACGCTCACTCTCTGCCTAACACTAAGCCTAACCCTAATCCTAACCCTAAAGCTCACCCTCATACTCACGCTAACTCAAATTGTAACCCTATCCCTAACCCTCACAATAACACTAACCCTATCCCTAACCCTCAACCTAACCCTAAACCTCATCCTAACCCTAATCCTAACCCTCATCCTAACCCTAACCCTAATCCTAATTCTAATCCTAACCCTCACCCTCACCCTCACCCTAACTCTAAACCTAAACCTAAACCTAACACTCACCCTCACCCTCACCCTAACCTAAAAATATCCCTAACCCATACCCTAACCTTCAAACTCACCCTATACCTCACAATCACCCTAATGCTAACCCTACCTCTAACCCTCACCCTAACCCTCACCCTAACCCTAACAATAACCCTAACACTCATCCACACACTAAACCTCACCCTAACACTTACCCTCAACATAACCTTAACCATAAGCCTAAACCTAAACCTAACCCTCACCCTCAAACTCAACCCACCCCTAACTCTAACCCTAACCCTCACCCTAACCCTAACCCTCAACTTAACCCTAACCCTCACAATCACCCTAAACCTCACCCGAACCTTAACATTACCCCTCTCCCTAACCCTCACCCTCACCCTTACCCTAACCCTAATCTTTACCCTAACCCTCACCCTAACACTAACCCTTACCCTATCCCTAACCCTGCCCCTCAACCTAACCCTCATCCTCACCCTTATCCTAACACTAACCCTCAACCTAAACCTAAAACTAACCCCAACACTCACCGTAAACCTAAACCTAACCCTCACCCTAATGCTATCCCTTACCCTAAACCTCACCTTAATCCTAAACCTAACCCTAACCCTAACCCTCACCCTCACCCTCACCCTCACCCTAACCCTAAACCTAACCCTAACCCTAACCCGTATGCTATCCCTAAACATTATCGTCACCCTCACTCTCACCCTAACTCTCAACCTCAAACTCACCTTCACCCTAACCCTCAAACTAACCCAAACCCTCACCCTAACACTATCCTTCTACCTAACCCTAACCCTACACCTCACCCTCTCCCTAACCCTTACCCAGACTCTTACCCACACCCTAACCCTCACCCTATCCCTAATGCTAACCCTAAACTTCACCCGCACCCTAACCCTCAACCTAACCCTAACCCTCACCTTAACCCTAATCCTAACCCTAATCCGAATCCTCACACTAAACCTAACCCTAACCCTACCGCTCAGCCTAACACTCACACAAATCATAACACTAATACTCACCCTATACCTAACCCTAACACTAACACTAAACCTCACCTTCACCCTAGACCTCACCTTAATACTAACCCTAACCATAACCATCACCCTCACACTAACACTAACCCTAAACCCTAACACTAACCAAAATTCTCACCCTAACCTCACCATCAACCTAACCCTAACCCTGACCCTTTCCCTCACCCAAACCCTAACCTAACCCTCACCCTCAATCTAACCCTCATTCTAAACGTTACCCTCACCATAACCCTAACCCTAAACCTCACCGTAACCCTCACCCTAAACTTAACCCTAAACCTAACCCTAACCCTCACCCTAATCCTCCCCATAACCCTCACCTAACACTAACCCTAAACCTAAAAATCACCCTAACCCTAACCCTACCCCTCACCCTCACCCTAACTTTCAACCTCACCCTAACCCTAACCCTAACCCTAACCGTCACACAAAAGCTAACCCTCATGAGAACCCGAACTCTCACCCTCAGCCTAAATATCACACTAAACCTAACCCTCACCCTAACGCTAAACCTAACACTCAGCCTATACCTAACGGCCACCCTAACCCAAAACCTCAACCTAATCCTCAAGCTAACCCTAACGCTAACCATGACCCTAACCCTCACCCTCACCCTAACCCTCACACTAACCCTTACCCACACCCTCACCCTAAACTCACATTAAACCTAACCCTCAAACTAACACTAACCCTAACCCTAACCCTCACCCTCACCCTAACCCTTTCTTTCACCCTCACCCTCACCCTAAACCTAGCCCTAACCCTCACCCTCACCCTCAACTTTAACCTCACCCTAACCCTCACTCTCACCTTCAGCCTAATCCTAACGCTAAACCTAACCCTAACCCTACCTGTACCCCTCACGCTAAACTTAACCCTCACCCTAACCCTCACACTAACCCTTACCCTCACCCTCACCCTAAAACTCACATTAACCCTAACCCTCAAACTGATACTAACCCTAACACTAAAAATCACTCTCACCCTCACCCTAATCCTAACTCTCACCCTCACCCTCACCCTAAATCTAACCCTAACCCTAACCCTAACCCTAAACCTAAACCTCACACTCACCCTCACGCTAAACCTCACCCTCACCCTCACCCTCACTCTAATCCTAACCCTCACCCTCACCCTCACCCTAACCCTAACCCTAACCCTCACCATAACCCTCACCCTAACCCTAATGCAAACCCGAAACCTCACCTCACCCTCAACCTAAAGCTAATCCTAACTGTCAACCTCACCCTAAACCTCACAGTAACCCTTACCCTCACCCTAACACTAACCCTAACCCTCACACTAACCCTAATCCTCAACCTAATCCTAAACCTACCCGTGACCCTAACCCTCACCCTATCCCTCACCCTAACCCTATTCCTCTCCCTAACCCTAACCCTACCCCTCACCCTCACCTTAACCCTAAACCTGACCCTAACGCTAAATCTCACCTTCACCATCACCCTCTGCCTAACACTAACCCTAACTCTAATCCTAACCCTAAAGCTCACCCTCATACTCACCCAACTCAAAACGTAACCCTAACCCTAACCATCACCATAACCCTAACCCTATCCTAACCCTCACCCTAACCCTAAACCTCATCCTAACCCTAATCCTAAACCTGAGCTTCACCCTAACCCTAACCCTAACCCTATCCCTCACCTAACCCTAATGCTAACTCTAACTCTCACCCTCACCCTAAACCTCACCCTGATCCTTACCCTCTCCATAACCTTAACCCTAACCCTAAAGCTAATACTCACACTAACTCTAACCATCAACCTCATCCTAACCCTCACTGTCACCTTGAACCTCACCCTAACACTAACCGTCACCCACAACCTAACCCTCACCCGAAACCCAACCCTCACCATCACCCTCACCCTAACCGAAGCCCTAACACTCACCCCAAACCTAACCCTCATCCGAACCCTAACTCTAACCCTCACCCTCAACTTAACCATAAACTGAACCCTAACCCTAAACCTCACCCTAACCCTAAAGCTAAACCTATCCCTAAATCTTACTCTCATCCTAATCCTCACCCTAACCCTTTTCCTCACACTAACCCTAAACCTAACCCGTACACTAACTCAAACCCTCACCCTAAACCTAACCCTAACCCTCACCCTGAACCGAACCTAAACTTTTTCCATACCCTCACCCTAACCCTCACCGTCACGCTAACCCTCACCCTAAACCTAACCCTCTACTATACCCTAACCCTCACACTCACCCTCACACTTACCCTCACCCTAATCATCAACCTAAACCTAACCCTCAGCCTAACCCTAACCCTAACCCTCACCTTAACCCTAACGCTAATCCTAACCCTCACCCTCACCCTAAACCTCAAACTAAACTACACCCTCACCATAAACCTAAGGGTAACACTAACCCTAACACTCACCCTCACCCGAAAACTCACCCTAACCCATAACCTCACCATAACCCTAAGGGTAACCCTAACCCTAATCCTCACACTCACCCTAACCCTAACACTCACGCTATCGCTCACCCTAACCCTAACCCTCACCATCACCCTAACACTCAACGTCACCTTAACCCTCACCCTAACCCTAACCGTCACCCACAACCTAACACTCACACTCACCGGAAACCTCACCCTAAGCCTCACCCTAAACCTAACCCTAACCCTCACCCCAACCCTAACCCTCACCCTAACCCTAACTTTAACCCTCATACTCACCCTTACCCTAACCCTAATCCTTACACTAACCCTCACCCTAAACCTTAATCTAACCCTAACCCTAACCCTAATACTCACTCTAACCCTAACCTTCATCCTACCCCTCACCCTCACCCTAATCCTCACCCTAACCCTAACTCTAACCCTAAACCTCACCCTAAACATAACATTAACCCTGACCCTCACTGTAAGCCTCACCCTAGCCCTAACCAGAACGTAAAAACTCACCCTAACCCTCACCCAAACCCTTACTCTCACCCCCACCCTCACCCGAACCCTCACAACTAAAATTAAACCTCACCCTAACCCTAACATTAACACTAAACAAAACCCTCATCCTATCCCTCAAGCTAAGCCTAAACCTAACCCTAACCCTCACGCTCACCATCACCCTAAACCTAACACTAACCCTCACCCTCACCCTAATCCTTAACCTCACCCTAACCCTAAACCTTACCCTTTCCCTAACCCTCTCCCTAATCCTAACATTCACCGTACCCCTAAACCTACCCCTTACCATAACCCTCATCCTAAACCTAATCCTAACCCTAACCCTCACCCTAACACTAACCCTAACCCTATCCCTAACCCTCAAAAACACCCTAACCCTCACCCTAACCCTAATGCAAACCCGAACCCTAAACCTCACTCTAACCCTAACCCTAACACTAAACCTCACACTAACCCTAACCATCAGCCTAACCCTAAATTTCATCCTATCCCTAACTCTCACCCTAATCCTCACCCTGACCCGAATCCTAACACTTACCTAACTGACACGCTCTCCCTCACCCTCTCGCTCTCCCTAACCCGCAACCTCATATTAGACCTCACCATAAACCTTACACTAAACCTAACAAAAACCTTCACACTAACCCTCACCCTCACACTAAACCTCACCCTAATCCATACCCTCACCCTAACCCTCACCCTAACTCTAACCCTCAAACTAACCCTAACCCTCTTCCTAACCCTACCCCTCACCCTAAGCCTCACCCTATAACTAACCCTAAAACCTAACCCTAACTCTGACCATCACCCTAACCCTCACCCTCAACCTAACCCTAACATTAACCCTAACCCTCACCCTAACCCTCACCTAACCCTAACCCTAACCCTAAACCTCACACTAACAAGCACCCTAACCGTAAACCTAACCTCACCCTAATCCTAACACTCACAATAACCCTAACCCTCACCCTAAATCTAAACCTAACCCTATCCCTCACCCTCAAGCTCACCATCAGGGAAACCCTAACCCTAACACTAATCCTAACCCTAACCCTCACCCACACCCTCACCCTCACCCTAACCCTATCCCTAACCCTCAACCTCACCCTCAGCCTCAACATAACACTCACCCTCACCCTAACCCTAACCCTAACCCTATCCCGATCGCTCACCCTAACCCTAACCCTAACCATAATGCTAACCCTAACCCTAACCCTAACCTTAACACTAACACTAACACCAACCCTAACCCTCACCCTCACCCTGACCCTCATCCTAACCTAACCCTAACCCTCACCCTCACCCTAACGCTGACGCTAACCCTAACCTGTACCCTCACCCTAACCCTCTCACCAACCCTAACCCTCAACCTAAACCTAAACCTCACATGAAAGGTAACCCTCAACGTAACCCAAACCCTCACCCTAACCCTAAACCTAATGCTCACCCTAAACCTCACCCTCACCTTAGCCCTAATCCTAACCTTCACCCTTATCCTAATGCTATACCTAAACATAAACCTCACCCTAAGAATGATGCTAAGCCTAATACTCAACCTCACCCTAAACCTCACCCTAACACTTACCGTCAGCCTAACCCTCATCCTCACCCTATCCCTAAGCCTAAACCTAACCCTCAGCCTAAACATTATGCTAACCCTAACCCTAACCCTAACCCTCATCCTAACCCTAACCCTAACACTAATCCTAACCCTCACCCTCACCCTCACCCTAACTCTAAACCTAAACCTAAACCTAACACTCACCCTCACTCTCACCCTAACCTAACACTATCGCTAACCCTCACCCTAACCCTAAACCTCACCCTATACCTCACCCTAACCCTAATGCTAACCGTCACCCTAACCCTCACCCTAGCCCTAATAATAACCCTAACCCTCATCCACACACTAAACCTCACCCTAACACTTACCCGCACCATAAACTTAACCCTAAGCCTAAACCTAAACCTAACCCTCACCCTCAAACTCACCTTACCCCTAACTCTAACCCTAAACCTCACCCTAACCCTAACCTTAAACTTAACACTCAACCTACCCTAACCCTCACACTCATCCTAAAACTCACCCTAACCCTAACATTAACCCTCTCCCTAACCATCACCCTAACCTAACCCTAACACTCAATCTAACCCTACCCCTACACCTCACCCTCACTGTCACACTAACCCTAAACCTAATGCTAACCCTCACCATAACCTAATCCCACCCACACCCTAACCTGATCCCTCACCCTCACCCAAATCCTCATCCTCACCCTAACCCTCTTCCTCACCCTAAACATCACCCAAACCCTAACCCTCACCCTAACCCTGACCCTCACTCTCAGCCTAACCCTAACCCTAACCCTATTCCTAATCCTAACTCTCACCCTCACACTCACCCTAAACCTAACCCTAACACTCACCCTCATCCTCACCCTAACTCTAACCCTATCCCTATCCCTCACCTTAACACTAACCCTCACCCTATACCTCACCCTTACCTAAACCAAACCCTAACCCTAACCCTCACCCTAACACTCACCCTAACGCTCACACTAACCCTAATCCTCATCCTCAAACTAAACCTCACCTTAACCCTCACCCTCACCCTAACTCTAATGCTAACCCTAACCCTCAACTTCACACTCACTCTCAACGTAACCCTTACCCTTACCCTAACCCTAACCCTCATCCTCAACCTAAACCTCACCCTAACCTTTACCCTCACCATAACCCGCAAACTAACCCTAACGCTAAACCTACCGCTCACCCTAACCCTCACCCTAAACATAACCCTAACCCTAACCCTAACGCTCACCCTAACCCTAAATTTGACCCTTACCCTAACACTCACCCTAACCCTTACCCTCACACTAAACTTATCCCTGACCCTAACCCTAATCCTAACTCTCAGCAGAACATTCACCCTCATAGTAACCCTCACACGGACCCTAAACATCACCCTAAAGTTAACCCTGACCCTAATGCTAAACCTAACCCTCACCCTCACCCTAAACCTCACCATAATACTAACCCTCACAGTAAGCCTAACCCTAACGCTCACCCTACCCCTCTCCCCTACCCTCATCCTAACTCTAAACTTCACCCTCACCCTCACCTTAACCCTAAACCTAACTCTAACACTCATCCTAAACCTAACGCTAAAACTGATGCTAACCCTAAAACTCACACTCACCCTAACCCTCACATTAACCCTTACCATCACCCTAACCCTAACCCTAACCCTCACACTAAACCTAAGCTTCACCCTAACCCTAAACCTAATGCTAACCCTAAAACTCACCCTCACCTTAGACCTAATCCATACACTCACCCTAATCCTAACCCTAACCCTAATGCTATACCTAAACCTAAACCTCACCCTAAGAATGATGCTAAGCCTAATACTCAACCTCACCCTAAACCTCACCCTAACACTTACTGTCAGCCTAACCCTCATCCTAACCCTATCCCTAAGCCTAACCCTAAACCTCAGCCTAAACATTATGCTAACCCTAACCCTAACCCTAATCCTCAGCCTAACCCTCATCCTAACCCTAACCCTAACACTAATCCTAACCCTCACCCTCACCCTAACTCTAAACCTAAACCTAAACCTAAAACTCACCCAAACCCTCACCCTAACCTAACACTATCCCTAACCCTCACCCTAACCCTAAACCTCACCCTATACCTCACCCTCACCCTAACGCTAACCCTAACCCTAACCCTCACCCTAGCCCTAATAATAACCCTAACCCTCATCCACACACTAAACCTCACCCTAACACTTTCCCTCACCATAACCTTTACCCTAAGCCTAAACCTAAACCTAACCCTCACCCTATAACTCACCTTACCCCTAACTCTAACCCTAAACCTCACCCTAACCCTAACCCTAAACCTAACACTCAACCTAACTCTAACCCTCACACTCATCCTAAACCTCACCCTAACCCTAACATTACCCCTCTCCCTAACCATCACCCTAAACCTAACCCTAACACTCAATCTAACCCTACCCCTACACCTCACCCTCACTGTCACACTAACCCTAAACCTAATGCTAACCCTCACCATAACCCTAATCCCACCCACACCCTAACCCGATCCCTCACCCTCACCCAAATCCTCATCCTCACCCTAACCCTCATCCTCACCCTAAACATTACCCAAACCCTAACCCTCACCCTAACCATGACCCTCACTCTCAGCCTAACCCTAACCCTAAACCTATTCCTAATCCTAACTCTCACCCTCACACTCACCCTAAACCAAACCCTAGCACTCACCCTCATCCTCACCCTAACTCTAACCCTATCCCTATCCCTCACCCTAACACTAACCCTCACACTATACCTCACCCTTACCTAACCCAAACCCTAACCCTAACCCTCACCCTAACACTCACCCTAACCCTCACACTAACCCTAATCCTCATCCTCAAACTAAACCTCACCTTAACCCTCACCCTCACCCTAACTCTAATGCTACCCCTAACCCTCACCTTCACACTCACTCTCAACGTAACCCTTACCCTTACCCTAACCCTAACCCTCATCCTCAACCTAAACCTCACCCTAACCCTTACCCTCACCATAACCCGCAAACTAAACCTAACCCTAAACCTACCGCTCACCCTAACCCTCACCCTAAACATAACCCTAACCCTAACCCTAACGATCACCCTAACCCTAAACTTGACCCTCACCCTAACACTCACCCTAACCCTTACCCTCATACTAAACTCATCCCTGACCCTAACCCTAATCCTAACTCTCAGCAGAACACTGTCCCTCATCCTAACCCTCACCCGGACACTAAACATCACCCTAAAGCTAGCCTTCACCCTAATGCTAAACCTAACCCTCACCCTCACCCTAAACCTCACCATAATACTAACCCTCACAGTAACCCTAACCCTAACCCTCACCCTACCCCTAACCCCTACCCTCATCCTAACTCTAACCTTCACCCTCACCCTCATCCTAACCCTAAACCTAACCCTAACACTCATCGTAAACCTAACGCTAAAGCTAATGCTAACCCTAAACCTCACACTCACCCTAACCCTCACAATAAACCTTACCATCACCCTAACCCTAACCCTAACTCTCACATTAAACCTAAACTTCACCCTAACCCTAAGCCTACCCCTCCTCCTAACCCTCAACTTAAACCTAACCCTAAAGCTAAACCTCACCCTATCTTTAAACTTAACCCAAACCCTCACCCTAACCCTCACCCTCACCCTAAACTTAATGCTAACCCTAATCCTAACCCTCACCCTAACCCTCACCCTTACACTAACCCACACTCTAACTTTCACCCTAACCCTAACCGTAAACCTAACCTTCACCCTAACCCTCACCCTAACCCTAACCCTCACACTCACCCTAACCCTCACCCTAAACATTAGACTTACCCTAACCCTACACCTAACCCTCAGACTAACCCTATCCTTAACCCTCAGCCTAACCCTTATGCTAACCCTAAATAAAATCCTAACCCTCACCCGAAACATAAACCTAACCCTACCCCACACACTAAGCTTAACCCTCACTCTAACTATAACCCTAACTCGAACCTTCACCCTCACCCTGACCCTCACCTCAGCCTGACCCTAACACTAACCCTATTCCTAATCCTAACTCTCAGCCTCACCCTCACCCTAAGCATCACCCTAACCCTAACCCTCTCCCTAACCCTAACCCTAACCATCAGGCTAAACCTAACCTCAGGTTAACCCTCACCCTCACCCAAATCCTCACACTAACCCTAACACTTACATAATTGAAACACTCACCCTCACCCTCACCCAAACCTCACACTCACCCTAGCCCTCACCCTAACTCTAACACTAATCCTAACCCTAACCCTCAACCGACCCTCACCCTAACCCTAAACCTAACCTTAATAGTGAACCTCACCCTGACCCTCACCCTAAACCTAAACATAAACCTCACCCTAAACCTAACCCTCACCCTTAAGCTCACCCTATCCCTAACACTAACCCAACACCACACCCTCACTCTAACCCTCACCCTAACCCTTATCCTCACAATAAACTTAATCCTAACCCTCACACTAACCCTAATCCTCACCCTATCCCTAACCCTGACCCGAAACCTCACCCTAACCCTCACCCTAACACTTACACTCACCCTAACCATAACCCTCACCCTAAACCTAAAATTCACCCTAATCCTTACCCTCGCCCTAACTCACAAAATAAGCCTAACGGTAAACCTACAGCTCACCCTAACCCTCACCTTAAGCAAAACCCTAACCCTAACCATCACCCTAACCTTAACCCTCACCCTCACCCTAACCCTCACCTTAACACTTATCCTCACACTAACACTAATCCTAACCCTCACCCTAACTCTCACACTAACACTAATCCTTACCCTATCACTAACCCTAACCCTAACCCTCACCCTAACCCTCACCCTAAACCTTACCCTCACCCTAACACTAAAACTCACCCTCACCCTTAACCTCACCCTAACCCTTACCCTCACCCTAACCCGCAAACTAACCCTAACCCTAATCCTACGGCTCACCCTAACCCTCACCCTCATCATAACCCTAAACCTAACACTCACCCTAACCCTAAACCTCACCCTCACCCTAACCCTCACCCTAACACTTACCCTTAAACTAACCCAATCCCTAACCCTAACCCTAATTCTCAACAGAACACAAACCCTCACCCTAACCGTCACCCTCACACTAAACATCACCCAACCCTAACCCTCACTGTAACCCTAACCCTACTCCTCACCCTAACCCTAACCCTCACCATAACCCTAAATCTCACACTAACCCTAACCCTAAACCTTACCCTCACCCTCACCATAACCCTAACCCCAATCCTCATCCTAATACTAACCTTGACCCTCAGCCTCACCCTAACCCTAACCCCAACCCACACCCTCACCCTACACCTCACCCTAACTCTAAACCTAACACTTACTTTGAAAACCTCACCCTAACCCTCACCCTCACACTTAACCTCACCCTCATCCTTGCCCTCACCCTAAAACTAACCCTAACCCTAAACCTAACCCTAACCCTCACCCTCACCTTAACCCTAACCCTAAACATAACCCTAACATTCATCCTAACCCTAACTCTAAACCTAATGCTAACCATAAACCACACAATCACCCTAACCTTCACCCTAACAATTACCGTCACCCTAACCCTAACCCTAAACCTAAAACTAAACCTCACCCTGACCCTCACACTAAACCTAACCATAACACTAACCCTCACCCTAACACTTACCCTGACCCTAACCATCACCCTTAACCTAACCCGAATCCTCACCTTAACCCTAACCCTCATCCTAAACATCAGCCTCACCCTCACCCTCACCCTAACCCTAACCCTAACCCTCATCCTAACCTTAAACCTAAACCAAACGCTAACCCTAAGCCTCACCCTCACCCTAAAACTCACCCTAGCCCTTACCCTCACCCTAACACTAACCCTAACCCTCACACTAAACCTAAACCTCACCCTAAACCTAACCCTAATCCTCACACTAAACCTAACCCTCACCTTAAACCTAACACTACCCCTCAGCCTAACCCTCAACCTATTCCTAACTCTAAACCTATTCCTCACCTTATCCCTAACCTTAACCCTAACCCTCACCTTAACCCGCACCCTAAACCTAACCCTCACCCTCACCCTAACCCTAATGCTAACACTAACCCTCACCCTCCTCCTAACCCTCACCCTCACCCTAACCCTCACTCTAACACTTACCCACACCCTAACCCACACCCGAAGCCTAACCCTAAACCTAACCTTCACCCAAACCCTCACACTACCCCTAACCATAACCCTAACCCTAACCCTCACCCGAACCCTCATGGTAACCTTAACCCTCATCCTCTCCATAAACCTTACTCTAAACTTTACCCTCAACCTAACCCAAACCCTTTCCCTAAACCTAACACTCACACTAACCCTAACCCTTACCCTCAGCCTAGCCCTTATACTAACCCTAAACCTAACAGTAACCCTCACCCTAACCGTAACCCTAACCCAAAACCTCACACTCAACCTCCACTTCCCCCTCAGCCTTACCCTTTACATAATCCTAACCCTAACCCTGAACCCCACCCTCACCCTAACCCTAACGCTAACCCTCACCCTCAACCTCACCTAACCCAAACCTTAAACCTAACAATAAACCTAACCCTAACCCTCACCCTAAAACTCACCTTAATCTAATCCTAACCCTAACCCTCACCCTCAACCTCAACCTCATTGTAACACTCACCATCAGCCTGACTATCACCATCACACTAACCCTCACACTAACTGGAATCCTCACCCTAACCCTAACCCTAACCCTCACCCTCACCCTCACTTTCATCCTCACCCTCAGCCTAACCCTAACACTAATCCTAACCCTAACCCTCACCCTCACCCTAAACCTAACACTAACCCTCACCCTCACCCGCACCCGCACCCTCACACTAACCCTCACCCTCACTCTCACCCTCACACTAACCCTCAACCTCACCCTAAACATCACCCTAACACTAACCCTCACACTAACCCTAATCCTAACCCTCACCCTAACCCTAAACCTCACCATAATGATCACCCTAACCCTAACGCTAACCCTAACCCTCACCCTCACACTAACCCACACCCTAACTCTTATCCTCACACTAACGCTAAACCTAACCCTAACTCTAACCTTCACACTAACCCTAACCCTCACTCTAACCCTATACCTACACTTCACCCTGACTCTCATACTAACCCTAACCCTCAACCACACCCTAATCCTCACCCTCACCCGAACACTCACCCTCACCCGAACACTCACACTCACCCTAACACTCACCCTCACAATAAACATCACCTTAACCCAAAATCTCACCCTAACCCAAACCCTAAACCTCACCCTATATCTAATCCTCACCCTAAATCTATCCCTCACCCTGACCCTCACCCTAACCCTAACCCTAACCCTAACCCTCACCCTTCCCCTAACCCTAATACTCACCCTAAACCTAACCCTCACCCTCACACTAAACCTAATCCTCACCCTCACACTAAACCTAACCCTCATCCTAACCCTTATCCTCACCCTCACCCTCTCCCTCACCCTAACCCTCATCCTAACCCTAACCTTAAACCTAATGCTAACCCTAAACCTCACCCTCACCCTAACCCTTACCCTCAACCTAACCCTAACCCTAACCAACACACTAAACCTAACCCTCACTCTAACCCTGACCCTAAACCTCACACTAAACCTAACCCTCAACCTAACCCTAACCCTACCCCTGTGCCTAACTCTTACCCTAAATCTAACCTTAACCCGAACCTCACCCTATCAGTAACCTTAACCCTAACGCTCACCTTCAACCTCTCCTTCCCCCCTCAGCCTTACCCTAACCATAACCATAATCCTAACACTCAACCTAACCCTCACCATAAACCTATCCCTGAGCCTCACCCTAACCCTCACCCTAACCATTACCCTCAACCTAACCTAAACCTAACACTCATATTAACCGTAACCCTAACCCTCACCCTATCCCTTATACTAACCCAAAACCTAAATCCAACCCTCACCCTAACCTGAACCCTCACACTAACCCTAAACCTAACCCTAACCCTCAGCCTAAACCTCATCTTAACCCTAAACCTAACCCTAAAACTCAAGCTAACCCTAATCATTACCCTCACCCTAAACTTTAGCTAAACCCTAACCCTATCCCTAACCCTAACCCTAACCCTAACTCTACCTGAACACTCACCCACACCCTAATCCTCACCCTCACACTACAAGTCAACCTAACACTAACCCTCAACCTAACCCTAACCCTAACCCTCACCCTAACCATAACCCTCACCGTAACCCTAAACCTCACACTAACCCTAAGCCTAACCCTCACCCTCAACCACAACCTCACCCTAACCCTATCCCTAACCCTCATCCTAACACTAACCCTGGCCCTCACCCTCACCCTCACCCTAACCCTAACCCACAACCTCACCCTAATCCTCACCCTAATCCTAACCCTAAAACTTACCTAACCGAAAACCTCACACTCAATCTCACCCTCAACCTAACCCTCAACCTAGCCCTCCCCCTAAAACTAACCCTCACCCTAACCCTAACCCTCACACTGAGCCTAACTCTCACCCTAAACCTAACCCTAACTCTCAGATTAACCCTCACCTTTACCCTAAGTCTAACCCTCACCCTAACCCTAACCCTATCACTAACCCTCACACTAACCTGAACCTTAATACTGAACCTAACCCTCACCCTCACCCTCACCATAATCCTAACACTCACCCTAATCCTAAACCTAACACTAGTCCTCATGCTAACAATTACCCTCACCCTCACCCTAACCCTAACACTCATCCTCACCCTATCCCTCACCCGAAGCCTTACCGTCACCCTAACTCTAATCCTAACCCTAACCCTAACCCTCACCCTAACCCTAAACCTATCCCTAAACCTCACCCTAACCCTAACACTCATCCTACCTCACACTCAACCTAACCGTCACCCTAACCCTTACCGTCACCCTAAACCAACCCTAACCCTCACAGTAAACCTAACCCTCACCCAAACTCTAATGTTACCCCTAACCCTAACCCTCACCCTCAACCTAACCCTAAGCCTAATCCTCACCGTATCCTTAACCTTAACCCAAAGCTACACCCTAAGCCTCACCCGCACCCTAAGGCTAACCATAACCCTCAGCCTCACCGTAACTCTCTCCCTAACACTTTACCCTCACCCTAAACCTCACCCTCACCCTAAAACTCACCCTAACACTCACCCAAACCCTAACCCTCACCTTAACCCTAATCCTAATCTTAACCTTGACGCTAACCCTCACCCTCACTCTAAACCTCACCCTAACACTGACCCACACCTTTACCCTCACTCTAACCCTAACCCTAAACCTAAAATTGACCCTAACCCTCACCCTAACCCTAAACCTCACCCTCACCCTAACCCTCACCCTAAACTTTACCCTGACCCTAACTCTTACCCTAACACTAAACCTAACCCTCACACTAACCCGAACCCTAATCCTCAGCCTAATCCTTATCCTAACCCTAAACCTAGCCCTAAACCTCACCCTAACCCTTAGCCTAACCCTCATCCTAACCATAACCCTAATCCTAACCCTCACCCTAACCCTAACCGGAAACCTAAACCTCACCCTAACCCTAACCCTCACCCTCATCCTCTCGATCAACCTCAGCCTAACCCTAAATCTAACCTAATCCTAACCCTCACCCTCACCCTCACCCTAACTCTATCCCTAAACGTAAACCTAACACTCACCCTCACCCTTACCCTAACCCTAACACTATCTCTAACCCTCAACCTAACCCTAACACTCACCCTAATCCTAAACCTAACCCTCACCCTCAAACTCACCCTAAGTCTAACGCAAACCCTAACCCTAACCCTCACCCTCACCATCAACCTAACCCTCACACTCACCCTAAACCTCACCCTAAACCTCACCCTACCCCTGTCCCTACCCCTCACCCTAACCCTAACCCTAACCCTCAACCTAACCCTAAAACTACCCCTAATGCTAACCCTCACCCTAAACCTAATCCTCACCCACACCCTAACCCGAACCCTCACCCTCACCCGAACAATCATCCTCACCCTAACCCTCACGCTCATTCTAAACATCACCCAAATCCTAACCCTCACCCTAACTCTAACACAAACCCTAATCCAAACCTTCACACTCACCCTAACCCTCACCCTAATCTTTACTCTCACCCTAATCCTTACCCTCACCCTAACCCTAACCATTACACTCACACTAACCGTAACCCTCACTCTAACCCTAATCCTAACCCTGACCCTAACTTTCACCCTCACCCTGACCCTCAGCATCAGCTTAACCCTAACCCTAATCCTATTCCTAATCCTAACCCTCACAATCACCCTCAACCTAAACCTAACCCTAACACTAACCCTCACCCTCACCCTCACCCTCACCGTACACTCACTCTCACAATAAACATCACCCTAACCCTAACCATCACCCTAACCCTAACCTCAGCTTAACCCTCACCCTCAACCTAATCCTCACCCTAACCTTAACACTAATGTAAAGGAAACCCTCACCCTCACACTAACCCTCTCACTAACCCTGACCCTCACCCTAGCCCTATCCCTAACCCTAACCATAACACTTAACCACACCCTAACCCTCACCCTCATCCTCACTCTAACCCTAATCCTAACCCTAATGCTCACCCTGCCCCTCTCCCTAATCCTAACTGTAACCCTAACCCTCAACCTCATCCTAACCCTCATGCTCACCAGAAAACTCACCCTCACCCTAAACGATACTCTCACAATAAACATCACCCTAACCCTAACCCTCAATCTAACCCTAACCCTAACCCCCACCCTAACCCTAAACCTCACGCTAACCATCACCCTAACCCTTACCCACAACATAATCCTATCCCTCACCCTCAACCTTACCATCACCCTAACCCTTACCCTCACCCTAACCCTTATCCTAACCCTCACCCTAACCCTCACCCTAACCCTAAGCCTCACCCTCTCCCTAACCCTCACACTAACCTTTACCCTCACCCTCACCCTAAACCTCACCCTAACTTTACCCTGACCCTAACCCTACCCTAACCCTTAACTTAACCCTCACACTAACCCTAAACCTAACCCTCAACCTAACCCTGATCCTAACCCTAAACGTAAACCTAACCCTCGCCCTAACCCTAACCCTAACACTCACACTAACCCTAACCCTCACCCTCACCCTCAGGCTAACTCTAATACTAACCCTAACCCTCACCCTCAACCTAACTCTAACCCTAAACCTAACCCTAACCCTCACCCTCACCCTCAACCTAACCCTAAACCTATCCCTAACCCTCACCCTAACTGTAACCCAAAACCTATACCTCACCCTCACCCTAACCCTAACCCTAACCCTCACACTAAACCTCACCCTAACCCTTACCCTCAACATAAACCTAACTCTAACCCTAATCTTCACCCTAAACCTAACATTCACCGGCACCTTAACCCTAACCCTATTCCTAAACCTAAACCTCACCCTTAAACTCACCCTAACCCTACACCTAACATTATCCCTAACCCACACCCTCACCCTATCACTGACCCTCACCCTAAACCTCACCCAAACCCTAAACCTACCATTCACCCTCACCCTCAGACTCACCCTAACCCTAATCCAAACGCTCAACCTAAACCTAATGCTACCCATAACCCTCACCCTCACACTAAACCTAAACCTAACACTAACACTCAACCTAACCCTAATCCTCACCCACCCCCTGACCCTCACCCTCACCTTAATCCTCACCCCCATGCTAAACATCACCCAAACCCTAACCCTCACCCTAACCATAGCCCTAACCCTCATCCTAACCCTAACCCAAAACATAATTCTCAACCTCACCCTATTCCTCACCATAACCCAAATCCTTGGCTAAAATAAACCCTCAACCTAAAACTCACACTAACACTCACCCTCACCCTAGCCTTTACCCTAACCCTAACCCTAACCCTAACCCTAACCCTAACCTTCACAGTAAACATTACCCTCACCCTAACCCTAAACCTAACATTAACCCTAACCCTAACCCTCAGCCTCAACATCACCCTCACCCTCACTTTCAGCCCAACCCTAACCCTAACCTATTCCCAATCCAAACCCTCACCCTGACACTTACCCTAACCCTCACCCTCACCCTAACCTTCACCCTCACCCTAAACATCACTCTAACCGTAAACCTCAGCTTAACCCTTACCCTAACCCTTATCCTAACCCTAATGTAATCGTAACCCTAAACCTCATGTAAACAAAAACCTCACCCTCACCCTCACCCTCACCCTCACCCCAACCCTAACCCTAACCCTATGACTCACCCCAACCCTAACCTTCACCCTAACACTAACCCTCACCCTCAACCTCACCCTAATCTTAACCCTAACTCTAATCCTAACCCTCACACTCAACGTAACCCTCACCCTAACCGTTACCCTCACCCTCATGCTTAGTGTAACCCTAAACCTCACAGTAAACCTAACCCTAACCCTAACCCTTACCCTCACCTTAACCCTCAACCTCACCCTAATCCTCAACCTAACCTTACTTTAACCTTTACATAAACTAAACCCTCACCCTCACCCTCACCCTCACCCTAGCCCACACCCTAACCCTAACCCTAAACCTAACCGTCACAATAAGACTCAGGATAAAACTTATCCTAACCCTAAACCTAAAACAAAACTTCACCCTAACTAAACCCTAATCCTAACCCTAACCCTAATCCTAACCCCCACACTAACCCTAACCCTAACCCTCACCCTAAACCTAATCCTAACCCTAACCCTCACCCTAACCCTGAACCTCACACTCAACCTCACCCTCACCCTCAGCCTATACCTAGTTCTAACCCTACTACTAACCCTCAAACTCACCCTAACTCTAACCCTAAACCAAACCCTCACATTCCCCTCACCCTCACCCTAACCCTCACCCTAACCCTCACCCTAACCCTAACCCTCACCCTCACCCTAACTCTCACCCAAACATTTACCCTGACCCAAAACCTAACTCTAACCCTAATCCTAACACTCACACTAACACTAAACCTAACCCTCAAACTAACCCTTATCCTAATCCTAAACCTAACCCCAGCCCTCACCCTAACCCTAACCCTAACCCTAATTCTTAACCCTCAAACTAACCTTAAACATAAACCTCAGCCTAACGCTCATCCTAACCCTAACCCTAACCCTAACCCTCACCCTAAACGTACCCCTAACCCTAACACTTACCCTAAACCTAACCCTCACCCTAACCCTCAGGCTAACTGAAATATTAACACTAATACTAACCCTCACCCTCACCCTAACTCTAACCCTAAACCTTACCCTAACCCTCACCCTCACTCTCACCCTAACCGTAAACCTATCGCTAACCCTCACCCTAACCCTAACCCAAAACCTATACCTCACCCTCACCCTCACCCTAACCCTAACCCTAACCCTAAGCCTCACACTAAACCTCACCCTAACACTTACCCTCACCATTAACCTAACTCTAACCCTAATCCTTACCCTAAACCTAACCCTCACCCATACCCTTACCCTGATCCTCACCCTAACACTCACCGACACCCTAACACTCTTCCAAACACTAACCCTAACCCTACCCTTCACCCTAACAATCCTACTAAACCTAACCCTAATCCTAACCGTCAACCCAAACCTAATCCTAGCCCTAACCCTCACCCTCACACTAACCCTAAATCTAATGCTAATACTCAACCTAACACTAATCCTGAACCACACCCTAACTCTTACCCTCACTCGAACCCTGACACTCACCCGAAAACTCATCCTCACCATAACCCTCACCCTTATGCTAAACATCACCCAAACCATAACCCTCACTCTAACCCTTGCCCTAACCCTCACCCTAAACCTAACCCTCAACCTAACCCTCACCCTCACCCTAATCCTCACCATAACACTAAACTCTGTCTAAAAGAACACCTCACCCTTACCTTTACACTAACCCTCACCCTCACACAAGCCCTCACCCTAAATCTAACCCTAAACCTAAACCTCACCCTCACCCTAAACCTCACTCGAACCCTTCCCCTCACCCTAACCCTAACCATAACCATAACCATAACCCTCACAGAAACCGTAACCCTCACCCTAACCCTAAACCTAACCTATCCCAAACCCTCAACCTCACCCTCACCCTCAACTTCAGTCTAACCCTAACCCTAACCGTATTCCCAATCTTAACCCTCACCCTCACCCATACCGTAATCCTCACCCTCACCCTAATCCTCACCCTCACCCTAAACTTCACCTAACACTAAACCTCACCTTACCTCTAAACCTAACACTCACCCTAAACCTAACCTCAGATTAACCCTATCCTTGACATAAACGAAAACCTCACCCTCATCCTCACAATAACCATCACCCTCACCCTATCCCTCACCATCACTCTAACCATAACCCTAACGCTCAACGTCACCCTCAACCTCACCTTCAGCCTATTCCTAACACTAACCCTAACCCTAAACCTCACCCTCACCCTAACCCTAACACTAACCCTAACCTTCACCCCAACCCTAACCCTCACCCTAACACTAACCCTAATCCTCTACCTCACCCTAATCCTAACCGTAACTCTAATCCTAAACAGCACCCTCACCCTAACCCTCACACTAACCCTTACCCTCACCCTCACCCTAACCCTAATCCTAACCCTCACATTAACCCTACCCCGCACCCTAACCCTAACCCTCACCATAATCCTCACCCTAACCTAACCTTAACACTTAGCTAAACTAAACCTTCACCCTCAACCTCAACCTAACCATCACCATCAGCCTAGCCCACACCCTAACTCTAACCCTAAACCTAACCCTCACACTAACCCTAACCCTAATCCTCAGCCTTAACCTTAATCTAAGCCTAAACCTAAAATTAACATTCACCCTAACCAAACCCTAACTCTAACCCTAACCCTAAACCTCACTCTAAAACTGACCCTAACCCTAAACCTCACCCTAAACCTAAACCTCACCCTCAACCTCACCCTCACCCTCCGCCTAAACCTAGTGCTAACCCTAATCCTAACCCTTACCCTCAACCTAACTCTAACCCTAAACCAAAATCTCCCCGTCTTTCTCACCCTTAATCTAACCCTCACTCTAACCCTAACCCTCACCCTCAACCTCACCCTCACCCTCAGCCTAACCCCTAGTCCTTAACCTAATCCTAACCCTTAACCTACCCCTGAACCTAACCATAACCCTAACACTAACCCTAACCCTCACCCTCACCATAGTCCCCACCCTAAACCTAACCCTAAACCTATCCCTCACACTAACCCGTACCCTAACCACCAGCCTAAACCTTATGCTAACCCTAAACCTAAAACTAACCTTCACCCTAAACAAACCCTAACCCTAACCCTAACCTAAACCTAACCCTCACACTAACCCTAACCCTAACCCTCAGCCTAACGCTCATCCTAACCCTAAACGTAACCCTAACCCTAAACCTCAACCTAACATTCATCCTAACCCTAACCCTAACCCTGACCCTCAATTTAACCCTCCCTATAACCCTAACTCTAACACTAAACCTCACCCTCACCCTAACCCTAATACTAACACTAACCCTAAACCTCACCCTAACGCTCACCCTAACCCTCACCCTCACCCTAAACATCGCAATAACCTTAACCCACACCTTAACCCTAACCCTAACCCTCACTGTAACCCTAACCTCACTTAACCCTAACCTGATGTAAACGAAACCCTCACCCTCAACCTCACCCTAATCCTCATCTTAACCCGAAACCTGACATAAACGAAACCCTCACCCTCACCCTCACACTTACTCTCACCCTCACCCTAGCCCTCACCCTTACCCGAACACTATCCATCAACCTCACCCTCAGCCTAAACCTAACCCTACCCTAACCCTAACCCTCACCCTCACCCGCATCCTCACCCGCACCCTAACCCTAACAATACCCCTAACCCTCACCCTAAAACTAAACCTCAAATTCACCCTAAACCTAATCCTAACCCTAATTCTAATCCTAACCCTCACCCTCACCCTAACCCTCACCCTATCCCTTACCCTCACCTTCACCTAACCCTTACCCTAACCCTCACACTAACCCAAACACTCACCCTAACCGTAACACTAACCCTAACCCTTACCCTCAAAATCACGCTAACCCTAACCCTTACCCTCAGCCTAACCCTAACCCTAACAGTAACCCTAACCTTAAAACTAGTCCTCACACTAACCCTAATCCTCAACCACACCTTAACCCGAACCCTCACCCGAACCCTCACCCTAATACTAACCCTAAACCTAAACCTAACCCTCCCACTAAACCTATCCCTCACACTAACTGTATCCCTACCCATCAGCCTAAACCTCACCCTATCCCTAAACCTAACCCTAATCCTCACCCTATCCCTAAAACTAACCCTCACCCTCACACTCACCCTAGCCCTCACCCTAACCCTACACCAAACCCTAACCATCACACTAAACTTAACCCTCACCCTATACCTAACCCTACCCCTCAGCCTAAGACTCACCCTAACCTTAACCCTAACCCTAAACATAATCCTAGCCCTATACCTAACCCTAACCCTAACCCTCACACTCACCCTAGCTCTCACCTTAACCTCACCCTAACCATACCCCTAACCCTAAACCTCACCCTCAATGTAACCCTCAAGCTAACCCTTACCCTCACCCTAATCCTAACCCTGACCCTAACCTTAAGCCTAAAACTCACACTGAACCTAACCCACACCCTAAACCTAACCCTACCCCACAGCCTAACCCTCATCCTAAACCTAACCCTAACCCTATCCCTCAACTTAACACTAACCCTGACATTAACCATAAACCTCAACCTAACCCTAAACCTCACCCTCACCCTCACACTCACACTCAGCCTAACCCTAAACCTAACACTAATCCTAAACCGAACCCTCACCCACACCCTCACCCTAACTCTAACCCGAACCCAAACCATAACCCTTCCCCTACCACTCACCCTCAACTGAACCCTCACTCTCACCCTAATGCTCACCCTCACCCTAAACCTAACCCTAACCATTACCCTCAATCTCACGCTCATGCTCACACTAACCCTAATCCTCACACTAACCCTCACCCTCACCCTAACCCTAACCCAAACACTAAACCTAACCCTCACCCTCACCCTAACCATAAACCTACCCCTCACCCTAACCCTCACGCTCACCCTACCTCTAACCCTAACCCTAACCCTCCCTCTCACCCGAACCTTCACATTCAACCTCACCCTAAACATCACCCTAACACTAAACCTAATCATAACCCTAATACTCACACTAACCCTAACCCTCACCTTAACCCTCAACCTCACGCTAATCCTCACCCTAACATAACCTTTACCCTTACCTCAACTAAACCCTCAACCTAACGTTCACCCTCACACTAGCCCACACCCTAACCCTAACGCTAAACATAACCCTCACACTAACCCTAACCCTAACCGTCAGCCTAAACCTTATCCTAACCCTAAACCTAAAACTAACCTCACCCTCTGACTCCCACTCACCCTAACCCTCACCCTAACCCTAAACCTCACCCTAAACCTCACCCTCATACTCAGCCTAATCCTCGTCCTAACCCTCACCCTATACCTCACCCTCAAACTAACACTAACCCTAACCCTAACCCTCACCCTCACCCTCACCCTCACCTTACCATAACTCTATCCGTCACCCTCAACCTAAACCTGACCCTAACACTTGCCGTCACCCTAACCCTCACCCTAAACCTAACCATGAACCTAACAGTCACCCAAATGCTCAGCCTAATCCTAACACTAAACCTAACCCTCACCCTCAGTCTAACCCTCACACTAACGCTTACACTCACACTAAACCTAATCCTCAAACTAACCCTAAACCTAACCCTAATCCTAACCCTCAACTTAACCCTCACCTTAATATTAACCCTGACCCTAACTGTCATCCTAACTCTAACACTAAACCTAAACCTCACCCACACCTAACCCTCACCGTCACCCTAACCCTCACCCTAAACCTAACCCTCACCCACACGCTAAACCTCAGCTTCACCCTCACCCTCACCCTTACCCTAAACCCAAACCTAACCCTCAGCCTAACCCTAACCCTCACCCTAACCCTCAAACTCCCCCTCACCCTAAACCTAATGATAACCCTAACCCTCACCCTAAACCTCACCCTAAACCTAACCCTAAACCTAAACCACACTCTAAACCTAACCCTACCCTAAACCTCACCCTCACCCTAACCTTCACCCTCACACGAAACCTCACCCTCATCCTAACCCTCACCCTCACCCTAAACATCACCCTAACCCTAACTCTCACCCTAACCCTAAACATAACTCTCACCCTCACCCAAACACTAACCCTAACCCTAACCCTCCCGCTCAAACTCATGCTAACCCTAAACCTCAATCTTACCTTAAACCTCACCCTAACCTTTAAACTTACCATAACCCTAAAACTAAACATGAGCCTCACACTAAACCTAACCCTCACCCTCACACAAACCCTAACCCTACCCCTCACCCTAAACCTCAGCCTAACCCTAAACCTCAACCTAAACCTAGCCCTCACCCTTACCCTAATCCTAACACTTACCCTAACCCTAACCATAAACCTAACCCTCACCCTCACCCTCACCCTAAATCTAACCCTAACCCTAACCCTCACCCTCACCCTAACCCTAACCCTAACCCTAACCCTCACCTTAACACTCCCCCTAATCCTAAACCTGATCCTAACCATCACCCTAAAGCTAACACTAAACCTAAACCTCACCCTCACCCTAACCGTCACCGTCACACTAACCCTCACTCAAACCTGAACCCTCACCTCAACCTAATCTTCACACTCACCCTAACCATAAACCTAACCCTAATCCTCTCCCTAACCCTCACCCTCACCCTCACCTCACCTAAAGCCTAACCCTAAACCTAATCCTAATCCAACCCTCACCCTCACCATAAAACTAACCCTAACCCTAATCCTATACCGAAGCCTCACCTTCACCATAACCTAACAGTAACCATCACCCTCACATGCACCCTTACCCTAACCCTAACCCTAAGCCTTACCCTAACCCTAACCCTCACCCGAACCCTTACCCTAACCATAACCCTCACCTTCATTCTCACCCTAACCCTAACAATAACCCTATCCCTCACCCTAACCATTATCCTCACACTTACCCTAAACCTAACCCTAAACCTCACACTAACCCTAAACCTCACCCTAACCCTGACCCTACCCCTCACCCTAAACCTCACCCTAATCCTAACCCTAACCCTAACTCACACCCTAAACCTAACCCTAACCCTCACCCTCACCCTAACCCTCATCCACACCCTAATCTGAAACCAAACCCGAACCCTCACAGTCACCCTAACACTCACCTCTCTCTGAAAATCACCCTAACCCTAACCTGCACCCTAACCCTAAACATAACCCTCACACTCACGCCAAACCTAATCCTAACTCAAACACGAACCCTCATCGTAACCCTCACCACACACTCACACTAACCCTAACCCTCACTCTCATCCTAAACTTCACCCTAAACATTACCCTAACTCTACCCCTCACAATAACACTTACCATAACCCTAACCCAAACCCTAATCCTCACCCTGACTCTAGCCCTCATCCATACGCTCAACCTAACCTTAACAATCACCCTATCGCTCACCCTCACCCTAACCCTCACCCTAACGCTTACCCTCACCCTAACCCTAACCCTCACACTAAATCTAACCCTCACCAGAACCATAACCATAATCCTCACTGTATCCCTCATCCTAACCCTAATCATAACCCTCAACTTAAATCTAAACCTAAACATTACCCTAACCCTAACCCCCACCCTCAACCTCACTCTCAACCTCAGCCTAACACTAACCCTAACCCTAATCCTAAACCTAACACTCACCCTCACACTCACCCTAATTCGAACCTAACCATAAACCTAACCATCACCCTAACCATAAACCTATCCCTAACTTACACCCTAAACCTAAACATCACCCTAACCCTAACCCTAACCCTAACCCTCACCCTCACCCTAACCCTAACTCTCAACCTAACTGTCATCTTAACACTAACGCTAACCCTAACCCCCACCCTAACTCTAACCCTCACCCAAACCCTCACCATAAACCTCACCCTAACCCTAAACCTCAAACCGACCCTAACTCTTACCCTAATCCTTGTCCTCAACCTAAATGTAAACCTAACCCTAAGCCTCACACTAACCCTAACTCTAACCCTCAGCCTAACCCTCATCCTAAACCTAACCCTAACACTAATCCTAAACCTAACCTTCACCCTCACCCTCACTCTAACCATAACCCTAACCCTAACCCACATGTTAACCCTCAACCTCACTCTCACCCTAAACCTAACATTAACAATAAAACTAAGCCTAACCCTAACCATCACCCTCACCCTAACCCTAACCCTAACCCTAACACTAACCCTAAACCTAACCCTAATTCTTATACTCACCCTAAACCTAACGCTAACCGTCAAACTCACACTCAACCTCACCCTCACCCTAACACTCACGCTCAAACTCACCCTCACCCTAAACCTCACCGTCACCCTAAAAATCACCCTAACCCTAACCCTCACCCTAACCCTAACCCTTACCCTAACCATAACCCTAACCCTTACCATAACCCTAACCCTAACTCTCACTCTAACCCTAATGCTAACTCTAACCCTCCACCTCAACCTAAACATCACGGTAAACCTTATCCTCACACTAACCCTAAACCTAACCCTCAGCCTCACCCCCACCCTAACCCTAACCCTAAACCTAAACCTCACTCTAACCCTAACCCTTACCCTAACCCAAACCTAACCCTAACACTCACCCTAACCGTAACCCTAACACCAACCATCACCCTCACCCTCACCATAAACCTAAGCCTAAATATAACCCTCACCCTAACCCTAATCCTTACCCTAACCCTAACCCTACCCCTCAACCTAAACATCACCCTGACCCAAAACCTAACCCTGACCCTCACGCTAAACCTAACCCTAACCCTAATGCTAACCCTAAAACTAACCCTCACCGTAACCCTAACACTTACCCTAAACGTAACCCTAACCCTAACCCAAACGTTAGTCCAAACCCTAACCCTCACCCTAACCCTCATCCTAAACTTAATCCTCATAGTCACCCTAACTCTAACCCTAACCCTAACCCTCACACAAACCGTAACTCTCTCCATAAACTTAACCCTACCCCGCACTCAAACCCTCACCCTAACCCTTATCCTAACCCTCACCCTCAACATAACGCTCACCGTCACCCTAACACTCACCCTAAACTGAACCCTAAACAACACCCTAACCCTCAACATCAACCTCACCCTCACCCTTACCCTCAACCTCACCCTCAACCTCAGCCTCAGCCTAAACCTAAGCCTAAGGCTAACCCTCACCCTAAACCTCACACTCACAATCACCCTAACCCTAATCGTAAACCTAACCCTATCCCTAAACCTCAACCTAACCCTCACCCTCATCTTAACCCGAACACTAACCCTAACCCTAATCCACACATTAACCCTCCCCCTAAACCTAACTCTAACACTAAACCTCATCCTCAACCTAACCCTAACCCTAAACCTAAAGCTAAAGCTCACCCTAAACCTCAGCCTAAACTTAACCCTCACCCTGACCCTCAACCTATTCGTAACTGTAACCCTAACCCTAACAATAACACTAAACCTAACACTAAACATAACCCTAACCCTCACCCTAACCCTAATAATAACCCTAACCATAAACCTCACCCAAACCCTCACCTTAAACCTCACCTTCAACCTCACTTTCACCCTCAACCTCACTGTAAGTCTAACCCTAACATTAATAATAACACTAATCCTAACACTAAACTTAACACTAACCCTAATCTTAAAACTCACCCTAACCCTAACCCTAATTCTAACCCTCACCCTCACCCTATCACTAACCCTCATGTCACGGTAACCCTAACTCTTATCCTAACCCTCACCCTAAACCTAAAACTCACCCCAACAGTAAACCTAAACGTCACCATCACCCTAGCCCTCACCCTAACTCTAATCCTAATGCTCACACAATCCCTAACCCTAACCCTAACCCTAATCCTCACCCTAGCCCTCAACCTAATCCTAACCCTAACCTTAACCCACACCCTAACCCTAACTCTAAACCTAACCCTCACCCTAACCCTAACCCTCACCCTAATCTTAACCCTAATCCTCAGCCTCAACCTCAGCCTAACCCTTACACTAACACTAACCCTAACCTTCACCCTAACCCTAACCCTAAACCTCACCCTCACCCTAAACTTCACCATCACCCACACCCTAACCCAAACCCTGACCCTATCCCTAACCCTTACCCTAAAACTAACTCTAACCCTAACCCTCACGCTAACCCTCACCCTCACCCTAACCTTCACCCTCACCCTAACCATAACCCTCACCCTAACCCAAACCCATACCCTAAAACTTACCCTCACCATAACACTATCCCTAACCCTAACACTAACCCTCACACTAACCCTAACCCTAACCCTAACCCTAAACCTCAACCTAACCCTCAAACTCACCATAACACTAACACTAACCCTAACCCTCACCCTCACCCTAAACCTCCCCCTAACCCTATACCTAACCCTAAACCTCACATTCACAATAACCCTAACAATAACCCTAAACCTAAAACTCACACTAACCCTAAAACTAACCCTCACCCCCACCCTCACCCTCAGAGTAACTCTAACCCTAACCCTAACAATAACACTAACCCTAACCCTTACCATCCGCCTAACCCTAATCCTCACCCCCACTCTCACCCTCAGCCTAACCCTCAGCCTAAGCATAACCCTCACCCTAACGCTCACACTCACCCTCACCTGAACCCTAATCCTAAACCTAAACCTAACCCTGAACCTCAAGCAAACCCTCATCCTCACCCTAATCCTAAACTTAAACCTCCCCCTAACCCTCCCCCTAACCCTAATTCTACACCAAAACCTCATCCACAACCTAACCCTAACCCTAACCCTAAACCTAAACCTCACTCTAAACCTCACCCTAACCCTAACCCTCACCCTCACCCTCAACCTACCCTTAACTCTAATTCTAACCCTAAATATAACACTAACCCTAAACCTAACCCTAACCATAACCCTCACCCTCAGCCTAACCCTCACTGCAAACTTAACCCTAACAATAAAACTAACAATAACCCTAAACCAAACAACAACCCTAACCCTAACTCTAACCCTAACCCTAACACTAACCCTAACCCTAAACCTCACCCTAACCCGGCCCCTAAACCTAACTCTAACCCTAAACCTCAACCTCACCCTAATCCTACGCCTAACCCTAAAACTCAACCTAACCCTAACCCCCAAGCTCACCGTAATCGTAACCCTAAACCTCACCCTAACCCTTTCCCTAAACCTAACGCTAACACTAAACCTCACCCTCACCCTAACTCTAATCCAAAACCTCACCCTAAACCTCACCCTAACCCTAACCCTAATTCTCACCCTAATCCTAAGCCTAACCCTAACCCTCAACCTAACCCTAACCCTCATGCTCACGGTAACCCTAACCCTAACCCTCACCCTAACCCTAAACTTAACCTGAAACCTAACTCTCACCCTAACCCTACCCCTAAACCTTACCCTAACACTAACCCTCACCTTCACCCTCACCCTAATCCAAAGCCTAACCCTAACCCTCAACCTAAACCTAACAATCACTCTCACAGTAACCCTATTCCTCACACGCACCCTAAGCCTTACCCTAATCCTAATCCTAACACTAAGCCTAACCCTCACCCTCACCCTAACCCTCACTGAAACCCTATATCTAACACTAACACTGAACCTAAAACTCACCCTGAAGCCTCACCCAAACGCTAACTCTAAACCTAAACCTCACCATCACCCTATCCCTAACCCTCACCATAATCCTCACCCTCAACCTAACCATCACCTTAAGCCTAACCCTAACATTAATCCTAACCTAAACCCTAACACTAAACCTCACCCTAACACTAACCCTAAACATCACCCTAACCCTAAACCTCACACTAACACTAACCCTATACCTCATCCTCACCCTAGACCTCACCCTAATCCTAACCCGCATCCTCACCCTAAACCTCACACTAACCCTAACACTAATCCTAAATCTAACCCTAACCCTCACCCTCACCCTAACCCTAACCCTATCCCTCCCCCTAACCCTAACCCTAACTCTTACGGTAAACCTCACCCTCAGCCTAACCCTCACCTTTACCCTTACCCTCACAACCAACCTAACCCTCACCCTAAGCCTAACCCTCACCCTAACCCTATCTCTACCCCTAAACCTCACCCTTAACCTAATCCTAACTCTAAACTTAACACTAACAATAACACTAACCCTAACCCTTACCATCACACTAACCTTAATCCTCACCCCCAACATCAGCCTCAGTCTAACCCTAAGCCTCACCCTAACCCTCATACTCACCCTCACCCTAACCCTAATCCTTAACCTAACCCTATCCCTAAACCTCAACCTAACCCTCACCCTCATCTTAACCCTAAGCCTAAACCTAACACTAAACCTCCCCTTAACCTTAACTCTAACCCTAAACCTCACTCTCACCCTAACCCTAACCCTAACCCTAACCCTAAACCTCACCCTAAAACTCACCAGAACCTTAACACTCATCCTCATCCTCAACCTAAACTTAAATCTAACCCTAACATAAACAATAACACTAACACTAACTATAACCATAACCATAACCATAACCCTCACCCGCAGCCTCACCCTCACCGCAAACTTCACCCTAACCATAACACTAACAATAACTCAAACCCTAACCCGAACCGTAACCCTCACCCTAACCTTAACACTAACCCTAACCGTAAACCTCACACTAACCCTGCCCCTAAATCTAACTTTAACCCAAAACCTCACCCTAAACCTCACCCTAACCCTAACCCTAACCGTAACCCTAATCCTAATCCTAAGCCTAACCCTCAACCTAACCTTAACCCTCACGCTCACCGTAACCCTAACTGTAACCTTCACCCTCACCCTAAACTTAACCAGAACCCTAAATCTCACCCTAACCCTACCACGAAACTTTACCCTAACCCTAAACCTCACCCTCACCCAAACCCTTACCCTAATTGTAATCCTAACATTAAGCCTAAACCTCACGCTCACCCTAAACCTCACCGTATCCCTAACTCTAACACTAACCCTAACCTTAACCCTCACCCTCAGCCTCAACCTAACCCTAACTCTAACCCTAAACCTCACCCTCACCCTATCCCTAACACTAAACCTAAACCTAAACCTCACCCTAACCCTAAACCTAAATCTCACCGTCACCCTAGCCTTCACCCTAAACCTAATCCGAACCCTAAGCCTAACCCTAAACCTCAACCTAACCCTAACCCTCATCTTCACTGTAAGCCTTACCCTAATCCTCACTCTAACACTAAACTTAACCCGAACCCTAACTCTCACCCTAACCCTAAACCTAACCCTAACCCTAACAATAACCCTCACCCTCACACTCACCCTCAGCCTAACCCTAAGCCTAACCATAACGCTAACCCTAAACCTCACACTCACCCTAACCCTAACCCTAATCCTAATCTTAAACCAAACCCTAAACCTCACCCTCACCCTAACCCTCACCTTAAGCCTAACCCTAACATTAATCCTAACCCTAAACCTAACACTAAACCTCACCCTAACACTAACCTAACCATCACCCTAAAGCTAAGCCTCACCCTAACACTAACCATAACCCTCATCCTCACCCTAGACCTCACCATAATCCTAACCCTCATCCTCACCCTAAACCTCACACTAGCCCTAACACTAATCCTCAATCTAACCCTCACCCTCACCCTAACCCAAACCCTATCCCTCTCCCTAACCCTAACACTAACCCTTAGCGTAACCCTCACCCTCAGCCTAAACCTCACCTTAACCCTTACCGTCACACATACCCTAACCCTTACCATCACCATAACCTTAATCCGTACACCCACCATCACCCTCAGCCTAAACCTAAGCCTAAGCCTAAACCTCACCCTAACCCTCACACTCCCCCTCACCCTAACCCTAATCCTAAAACTAACCCTATCCCTAAATCTCAACCTAACCCTCACCCTCATCCTAAACCTAACCCTAAATCTCACCCTAACCCTCTCTTCAACACTAACTCTAACCGTAAACCTCACACTCACCCTAGCCCTAACCCTAACCCTAACCCTAAACCTCACCCTAAAAATCACCCTAACCCTAACACTCATACTCACCCTCAAACTAACCTTAATTCTAACCCTAACCCTAAAAATAACACTAACACTAACCCTAACCATAACCAAAACCCTCAACCTAACCCTAACCCTCACCCTCACCCTCACCCTCAGAATAACCCTAAACCTAACCCTAACAATAATCCTAACCCTAACCCTCACCCTAACCATAACCCTCAACCTAACCATAACCCTCACCCTAACCCAAACCCTCACCCTAACACTAACCCTAATCCTAACACTAACCCTCACACTAACCCTAACCCTAAGCCTAACCCTAAACCTCAACCTAACCCTCAACCTCACCATAAACCTAACACTAACCCTAACCCTCCCCCTCACCCTAACCCTCCCCCTAACCCTATAACTAACCCTAAACCTCACCCTCACAATAACCCTAACAATAACCTTAAACCTAAACCTCACACTAACCCTAACACTAACCCTGAACCCCACGCTCACACTAAGAGTAACTCTAACCCTAACCCTAACAATAACACTAACACTAACCCTTACCATCCCGCTAACCTTAATCCTCACCCCCACCCTCACCCTCAGCCTAACCCTCAGCCTAAGCCTAACCCTCACCCTAACCCTCACACTCACCCTCACCTGAACCCTAATCCTAAACCTAACCCTATCCCTAAACCTCAAGCGAAAACTCATCCTCAACCTAACCCTAAACGTGAACCTCACCCTAACCATCCCCCTAACCCTAACTCTACCCCTAAACCTCACCCTCACCCTAACCCTAACCCTAACCCTAAACCTCGATCTAAACCTCACCCTAAACCTAACCCTCACCTTAACCCTCAACCTACCCTTAAATCTAACCCTAACCCTAACAATAAAACTAACCCTAACCCTAACCCTAACCCTAAACCTCACCCTCAGCCTCACCCTCACTGCAAAGTTAACCCTAACCATACCACTAACAATAACAATAACCCAAAAAATAACCCTTACCCTAACCCTCACCCTAACCCTAACACTAACCCTAATCCTAAACCTCACCCTAACCCTGCCCCTAAACCTAACTCTATCCCTAAACCTCACCCTCACCCTAACCCTAATCCTAACCCTAATCCAAAAACTCACCTTAAACCTCACCCTAACCCTGACCCTAACCCTCACAATAATCCTAAGCCTAACCCTAACCTCAATCTGACCCTAACCCTCATGCTCACCCTAATCCTAAACCTAATCCTTACCCTAACCCTAAACTTAACCCGAAAGCTAACTCTCACCCTAACCCTACCCCATCCCTCACCATAACCCTAACCCTCACCCTCACCGTCACCCTAATCCTAAGCCTTACCCTAACCCTCAACCTAAACCTAACAATCACGCTCACTGTAACCCTAACCCTCACACTCATCCTAAACCTTACCCTAAACCTAATCCTAACACTAAGCCTAACCCTCACCCTCACCGTAATCCTCACTGTGACCCTATTTCTAACACTAACACTAAACCTAACACTTACTCTCAGCCTCTCCCTAACCCTAACAATAACCCTTAACCTCACCGTCACCCTATCAGTAACCCTAACCCTAACCCTAAACGTCACCCTAACCCTAAACCTAAACCTCAACCTCACCCTAGCCCTCACCCTAACCCTAATTCTAACCTTAACCCTCATCCTAACCCTCACCCTAAACCTCACCCTCACCCTAACCCTCACCTTAAGCCTAAGCCTAACATTAATCCTAACCCTAACCCTAACACTAAACCTCACCATAACACTAACTCTAACCATCACCCTAACCCTAAACCTCACCCTAACACTAACCCTAAACCTCATCCTCACCCTAGACCTCACCATAATCCTAACCCTCATCCTCACCCTAAACCTCACGATTACCCTGACACTAATCCTCAATCTAACCCTCACCCTCACCCTAAACCTAACCCTATCCCTCACTCTAACGCTAACACTAACCCTTACCATAACCATCACCCTCAGTCTAACCCTCACCTTTACCCTTATCCTCACAACCACCCTAACCCTCACCCTAAGCCTATCACTCACCCTAACCCTATATCTACCCCTAAACCTCACACTCACCCTATTCCTAACTCTAACCCTAACCCTAAAATTAACATTAACCCTGACCCTTACCATCAACCTAACCTTAATCCTCACACCCAACATCACCCTCAGCCTAACCCTAAGCCTCATCCTAACCCTCATACTCACCCTCACTCTAACCCTAATCCTAAACCTAACACTATGCCTAAACCTCAACCTAACCCTTACCCTCATCCTAACCCAAACCCTAAACCTAACACTAACCTTCCCCTCAACCTTAACTCTAACCCTAAACCTCACCCTCACCCTAACCCTAAACCTAACCCTAACCCTAAACCTCACCCTACAACTCACTCTAACCCTAACACTCACCCTCACCCTCACCCTCAATCTAACTTTAACTCTAAACCTAACCCTAACAATAACATTAACCCTAACCCTAACCATAACCATAACCATGACCATAACCCTCACCCTCAGCCTCACCCTAACCGCAAACTTCACCCTAACCATAACACTAACAATAACCCTAACCCTAACCCTAACCCTAACACTCACCCTAACCTTAACACTAACCCTAACCCTAACCCTCACCCTAACCCTGCCCCTAAACCTAACTCTAACCCAAAACCTCACCCTAAACCTCACCCTAACCCTAAACCTAACCCTCAACCTAATCCTAAACCAAACCCTAACCCTCAACCTAACCCTAATCCTCACGCTCACCATAACCCTAGCCCTAAACATCACCCTAACCCTAAGTTTAACCCGAACCCTAAATCTCAAACTAACCCTATCCCTAAACCTTACCCTATCCCTAACACTCATCCTCACCCTCACCCTCACCCTCATGCTAACCCTTACCCTAATCCTAATATTAACACTAAGCCTAACCCTGACTCTCACCCTAACCCTCACCTTAAACCTAACTCTAACACTAACCCTAACCCTAACCCTCACCCTGAGCCTCAATCTAACCTTAACTCTAACCCTAAACCTCACCCTCACCCTATCCGTAACCCTAAACCTAAACCTAAACCTCACCCTAACCCTAACCCTAAACCTCACCCTCACCCTAGCCCTCACCCTAAACCTAATCCAAACCCTAATCCTCATCCTAACCCTCACCCTAACCCTAACCCTAACCCTCAACCTAAAACTAACCCTCACCCTTACTGTAACCCTTACCCTAATCCTCACTCTAACCCTAAATTTAAACCAAAACCTAACTCTCACCCTAACCCTAACCCTAACCCTCACTCTAACAATAACCCTCACCCTCACCCTCAGCCTAACCCTAAGCCTAACACTAATGCTAACCCTAAACCACACACTCACCCTGACCCTAACCTTAAACCTTACCCTAACACTACCCCTAATCCTCACCCTCAACCTAGCCCTCAACCTAACCCTAATCGTAAGCCTAATCCTCATCCTAACATTCACCCTAATCCTAATCCTAACCCTCATCCTCACCCTAACCCTAACCCTAACTCTCAACTTAACCCTAATCATCACCCTCACAGTTCCCTAAACCTAACCCTCACCCTAACTATAAACTTAAACTGAAACCTAACTCTCAAGCTAACCCTAAACCTACCCCTCAACCTAAAGCTAACCCTCACCCTCATCCTCTCCTTCAACCTAATTCTAAGCCTAAGCCCAACCCTAACACTATACCTCACACTCACCCTAAACATTACCCTAATCCTAATCCTAACCGTAAGCCTAACCCTCACCCTCACATTAACCCTCACCCTAACCCTAACTCTAACACTAACCCTAAACTTAACCCTCAACCTCAGCCTCACCCTTACCCTAACTCTAAACCTAAACCTCACTCTAACCCTAAACCTAACCCTAACCCTAAACCTAAACCTCACCCTAAACCTAACCGTAAACCTCACACTCAGCCTAGCCCTCACCCTAACGCTAATCCTAACCATCATCCTAAACCTCACCCTAACACTAACCCTAACACTCAACCTCACCTTCACCCTAACCCTAATCCTAACCCTAAACTTCAACCTAACCCTAACTCTCACCCTCACCCTCACCTTAACACTTACCCTAACCCTCACCCTAAACATAAACTTAAAACGAATCCTAACTCTCACCCTAACCCTCAACCTAACCCTAAACCTAAAGGTAACCCTCAACCTAGTCCTCACCCTATCACTAATCCTAACCCTAACCCTCATCCTAACCCTCCCTGTAACCCTTACCTTAATCCTGACTCTAACACTAACCATCACCCTCAACCTCACACTCATCCTAACCCAAAGCCTAACCCTTACTCTCACGTTCACCCTCACTCTCAGTGTAACCCTAAGCCTAATCCTAACCCTAACCCTAACCTTTACCCTAATCCTAATCCTAACCCTAACCCTCACACTCACATTCAGCCTCAACTTAAGCCTAACTCTAACCCTAAAACTCACCCTCACCCTAACCCTAACCCTAACGCTAAACCTCACCCTCTCCCTAGCCCTCAACCTAACCCTAATCCTAACCCTAACAATCATCCTAACCCTCCCCATAACCCTAAACCTAACCCTCACCCTAACCCTAATCCTCACACTCACACTCACCCTCAGCCTAACCCTAAGCCTAACCCTAATACTAACCCTAACCCTAACCCTCACACTCACCCTAACTCTAACCCTAATCCTAATCCTAACCTTAACCCTCACCTCACCCTCACACTAACCCTCACCCTAACCCTAAACCTAAACCTAACACTAACCCTAACCCTCACACTCAGCCTCACCCTAACCCTAACTCTAAACCTAAACCTAACCCTCACCATAACCCCAACCCTAACCATATCCGGAAACCTCACCTTAACCCTAACCTAACCCTAAATCTAACCCTAAATCTCAACCTCACCCTAACCCTAATCCTAACCCTAAAACTCAACCTAACCCTAACCTTCACCCTCACCCTCAACCTCACCATAACTCTAGCCCTAACCCTAACAATAATACTAACCCTAACCCTAACCCTAACCCTAAACCTCACCCTCGGCCTCACCCTCACTGCAAACTTAGCCCTAACCATAACACTAACATTAACCCTAACCCTAAGCCTAACCCTAACCCTAACTATTCCTCACCCCCAGAGTCACCCTTATTCTAACCCTAACCCTAACACTAACACTAACCCTAACACTAAACCTAACACTAAATCTAAACCTAAACCTAACCCTAAACCTCAGCCTCACCTGCACCCTAACCCAAACCCTAACCCTAACCCACAACCTAACTCTAAGCCTAACCCTAACCCTAACACTAAGCCTCACACTCACCCTCACCCTAACCCTATTCGTAAACCTAACCCTATCCCTAACCCTAACACTAACCCTAACCCTCACCTTAGCCCTCACCCTAACCCTAAACCTAACCCTAAAGCCCATCCTAAACCTGACACTAATCATAACCCTAACCCTCACCCTAACCAGAACCCTAACCCTCACCCTCATGTTCTGCCTAAGCCTAAGCCTAAGCCTAAGCCTAAGGCTAACCCTCACCCTAACACTAATCCTAACACTAAACCTAACTCTAACGCTAAATCTCACAATAACCCTAACCCTAACTCTAAACCTAAACCTAACCCTAAAAATAACCCTAACCCTCACCCTAATCATAATCCTCACCCTAACTCTAAACCTCAACCTAACACTACCCTCGCCCTAACACTAACCTAACCCTAACACTACCCTCACACTAACCCTAACCCTAACCTCAACTTAACACGAACCCCAACCCTAACCCTCAACCTACGCCTAACCCTCATGCTCAACGTAACCCTAACCCTAACCCTGACCTTCAACCTAACCATAACCTTCACCGTAACCCTAACCCTCACCGTAACACCCTCAACCTAACACTAACCCTAATCCTAATCCTAACCCTAAACCTAACCCTCACCCTCACAGTAACCGTAACCCTAACCCTAAACCTAACAAAACCACTAAACCTAACCCTAACGCTCACCCTAACCATTACCCTAACCCTAAACCTAACCCTCACCCTAACACTTACCCTCACATTAACAATAACCGTAACACGAACACTAAGACTCAAACTAACCCTATCCATCACCCTCACCCTAAACCTCACTCTAACACTAACCCTAAACCTCAACCTAACCCTAGCCCTAACCCTAACCCTAACACTCATCCTCCCTTAAACCTCACACTAACCCTAACACTAATCCTCAATCTAACCCTCTCCCTCACTCTCATGCTCACCCTAACCCTAATCCTAAACCTAACCCTCATCCTAAGACTCCGCTTAAACCTGACCCTAATATTAATCCTAACCCTAACCATAACCCTCACCCTCAGCCTCACCTTAACCCTAACTCTAACCCTAAACCTCACCCTCACCCTACCCCTAAATCTAACCCTAAACCTAAACCTTACCCTAACCCTAAACCTCAACCTCACCCTCCCCTAGCTCTCACCCTAACTCTAATCCTAACCCTAATCCTCATGCTAACACTCCCCATTACCCTAAAACTAACCCTGACCCTAACCCTAAACCTCACCCTCACCCTAACCCTCAGCCTAACCCTAAGCCTAACCCTAACTCTAACCCTAACCTTCACACTCACCCTAACCCTAACCCTAATCCTAATCCTAACCCTAACACTACCCTCACCCACTGCTTAACACTCACCCTAACCCTAACCCTAAACCTAACACTAACCCTAACCCTAACCCTCACCCTCAGCCTCACCCTAACCCTAACTCTAACCCTAAACCTCACCCTCACCCTACCCTTAACCCTAACCTAACCCTAAGCTTCACCCTAACGCTAACCCTAAATCTCATGCTAGCCCTTACCCTAACCCTAATCCTAACCCTAACCCTCATCTTAACCCTTCCCCTAAACCTAACCCTCACCCTCAACCTCACCCTCAGCCTAACCCTAAGCCTAAACCTAAACCTAACCCTAACACACACACTTACCCTCACACTAAACCTAATCCTATCCCTAACCCTAACCCACCCCTAACTCTCACCCTAACCTTAAACCTAACAATAACCCTAACCCTAACCCTCAACCCAACCCTCACCCTAACACTTACTCTAACCCTAAACCTCACCCTCACCCTAACCCTAACTCTAACACTAACCCAAACCCTAAACCTCACCCTAACCCTAACCCTAACCCTCACCCTCATTCTCAACCTAACCTTAAACCTAAACCTAATCCTAACAATAACGCTAACCCTAATCCTAAACATCACCCTAACCATAACCCTCACCCTAACCCATACCCTCACCCTAATATTTACCCTCACCCTAACACTAATCCTAATCCTAACACTAAACACTCACCCTAACCCTAAACCTAAACCTAACACTATCCCTAACCCTCACCTTAAACCTAAATCTCACCCTAACCCTAATCCCAAACCTCACCCTCACCCTAGCCCTCACCTTAACCCTAATTCTAAAGCTCACCCTCATCCTAACCCTAAACTTAACCCTAAACCCCACCCTAACCCTAAACCTAACCCTCACCCGCACCCTCACCCTCACTGTAACTCTAACCCTAACACTAACAATTGCACTAACCTTAACCCGAACCATCACCCTAACCCTAACCAGAAGCCACAGTATTACCCTCAACCTAACCCTAAGCCTAACCCTAAACCTCACCCTAAACCTCACCCTAACCCTAAACTTCACCCTCACCCTCAACCTCACAGTAACTCTAACCCTAACCCTAACAATAACACTAACCATAACCCCAAACCTCACCCTCAGACTCACCCTCACCGCAAACTTTACCCTAAACATAACACTAAGAATAACCCTAACCCTAAGCCTAACCCTAAACTTAACCCTAATCCTAACGCCCAGCCTCACCCTCAGCCTAACCCTAAGCCTAACTCTAAACCTAACCCTAACCCTAACCCTTACCGTAACCCTAACCCTAACCCTAAAACAAACACTAACCCTAAACCTAGCCCGAAATCTTACCCTAAACCTAAACCTAATACTCAGCCTCACCCTCAACCTACCCCAAACCCTAACCATAACCGTCACCTTAACTCTAAGTCTAACCATAACCATCACACTCACCCTAACCTTAACCCTAATCCTAAACCTAACCATATCCCTAACCCTAACCCTCACCCTATCCCTCACCCTAGCCTTCACCCAAACCCTAATCCTAACCCTAAACTTCATCCTAACCCTGACAATAACCCTAAACCTAACCCTCAGCCTAACCCGAAACCTAATCCTCACACTCATGCTCAGACTAAGCGTAAGCTTAAGCCTAAGCCTAACCCTAACCCTCCCTAACCCTAACCCTAACCCTAACCCTAAATCTAACCCTAAATCTCACCCTCATCCTAACCCTAACTCTAACCCTAACCCTAACCCTAAAAATAACCCTAACCCTCACCCTAACCAAAACCCTCAGCCTAACCCTAACACTCACCCTAACACTTACCCTCAGCCGAACACTAACCCTTACGCTAACACTATCGCTCACACTAAACATAAACATCACTCGAACCCTAAACCTCACCCTAACACTAACCCTAAACCTCACCCTCACCCTAGCTCTCACCTTAAGCCTACCCCTCATCCTCACACTACACCTCACACTAACCCTAACACTAATCCTCAATCTAACCCTCACCCTCACCCTAACCCTAAACCTAACCCTCACCCTGACCCTAAACCTCATATTTACCATAACGCTCACACTCAGCCTAACCCTCATCTTTACCCTTACCGTCACCCCCACCCTTACCCTCACCCTAACCCTAACCCTCACCCTAACCCTCACCCTAACCCTAATTCTACCCCTAAACCTGACCTTCACCCTAACCCTAACTCTAACACTAACCCTAACAGTAAACCTCACCCTAACACTAAACCTAACCCTCACCATCACCCTCACCGTAACCGTAACCCTAAACCTAATCCTAACAATAACGCGAATCCTAACCCTCACCCTAATCAAAACCCTCACCCTAACCAAAACCCTCACCCTAACACTTACCCTCACCCTACCACTAACCCTAACCCTAACAATTACACTCACACTAACCCTAACCCTCATCCTAATCCTAAACCTCACCCTAAACCTAACACTAAGTCTAACCCTCACACTCACCCTAACCCTAACCCTCATCCTCACCCTAAACCTCACACTAACCCTAACCCTAACCCTAATCCTCAATCTAGCCCTCACCCTAACCCTAACTCTTATCCTAAACCTAACCCTAACCCTCACCTTTATCTTAACCCTCACCCTCAGCCTAAATCTCACCTTTACCCTTACCATCATACTCACCCTAACCCTAAACCTCATCCTAACCCACACCCTAACCATAAACCTAACCATCACCCTAACCCTAACCTTCACCCTCAACCTCATCCTGAGCCTAAACCTAAACCTAAGCCTAACCCTTGCCCTAACCCTTACCTTAGCCCTCTCCCTTACCCTAATCCTAAACTTAACCCTCATCCTTACCTAGACACTATCCCTACCCCTAACCCTAACCCTATCCATCACCCTAACCCTAAACCTAATACTAATCCTAACCCTAACTCTAACCCTCACACTCACCCTAACCCTAATCCTAACCCTAACCCTAACCCTAAACCTAAACCTCAACCTAGGCCTCATCCTAACCCTAACCCTCATCCTAATCCTCACCCTAACACTAACCCTAACCCTCACCCTCACCATCACCCTAACCCTAATCCTAAACCTAACCCACAACCTAACCCTAACCCTCACCCTCAACATAACCCTTACCCTAACCCTAAACCTAACAATAAACTTAACCCGAATCCTAACTCTCACCCTAACCCTAACCCTAAACCTCACCCTAACCCTAACCCTAAAACTCACCCTCACCCTAGACCTCACGTTAACCCTAATCCTAACACTAAAACTCATCCTAACCCTCCCAATAACCCTAACCTTAACCCTCATCATAACCCTAAACCTCACCCTCACCCTAACCTCAGCCTAACCCTAAGCATAACCCCAACCCTAACCCTAACCCTGACTCTCACCCTAAACCTAATCCTAAACCTAACCCTAACCCTAAACCTAACCCTAAACCTACCCCAAACCCTCACACTCAGACTCACCCTTATCCTAACTCTATCCCTAAACCTCACCCTCACCCTAACCCTAACCCTAAACCTGACCCTAAACTTAACCCTAACGCTAACACTAAACCTCACCCTCACACTAGCCCTTATGCTAACCCTAATCCTAACCCTAACCCTCATCCTAACACTTCCCCTAACCCTAACCCTCACCCTCAACCTCACCCTCAGCCTAACCGTAAGCCTAACCCTAAACCTAACCCTAATACACACACTCACCCTCACCCTAACCCTAATCCTATCCCTAACCCTAACCCTAACCCACACCCTAACTCTCACCCTAACCCTAACCCTAACACTAACCCTAACCCTAAACCTCAACCTAACCCTCAACCTAACCCTAACTCTAACCCTAAACCTCACCCTCACCCTATCCTTAACTCTAACTGTAACCCAAACCCTAAACCTCACCCTAACCCTAACTCTAACCGAAAACCACACCCAAAACCTCACCCTAACCCTAACCCTAACCCTCACCCTAACTCTCACCGTAACCTTAACCCTAAACCTAACCCTAACAATAACCCTACCCCTAATCTTAACCCTCACCCTAACCATAACCCTCACCCTAAAAAATACCCTCACCCTAACACTTACCCGCAACCTAACACTAACCCTAACCCTAACACTAACCCTCACACTAACCCTAACCCTAAACTTAACCCTAAACCTCAACCTAGCCCTCACCCTAAACCTAACCCTAACACTAACCCTAACGCTAACACTCACCCTAACACTCCCGCTAACCCTATACCTAACCCTAAACCTCACCCTCACCCTCAAACTCACCCGCATGCTAACACTCATAGTTACTCTAACCCTAAAACAAACCCTAACCCTAAACATCACCCCAACCCTACCCCTAAAACTCACCCTCAACCTAGCACTCACCCTAACTCTAATCCTAACCCTAACCATTATCCTAACCCTCCACAAAACCCTAACCCTAACCCTCACCCTATCTGTAACCCTCATCCCCACCCTTACCCTCCGCCTATTCCTAAGCCTAATCCTAAACCTAACCCTAAACCTAACCCTTATCCAAACACTCATCCGCACACTCACCCTCACAGTAACTCTAACCCTAACCCAAACTCTAACCCTAAACTTCACTCTAACCCTAACCCTAAGCCTAACCCTAAACCTCACCCTCACCCTAAACCTAACAATAACCCTAAACCTAACCCTCACCCTAACCCTCCCCCTAAACCTATATCTAACCCTAAACCTCACCCTCACCCTACCCCTAACCCTAACACTAAACCCCACCCTAACCCTAAACCTAACCCTCACCTGCACCCTCACCCTCACAATAACTCTAACCCTAACCCTAACAATTACCCTAACCCTAAACCTAACCATCACCCTAACCCTAATACTCACCTCCAACCTCACCCTCAGCCTAACCCTAAGCCTCAGCCTAACCCTCAACCTAACCCTCACACTCACCCTCACCATAACCCTAGTCCTAAAGGTAACCCTATCCCTAAACCTCAACCTAACCCTCACCCTCACCCTAACCCTAACACTAACCCTAACCTTAAACCTCACCGTAACCCTCCCCCAAACCCTAACTCTAACCATAAACCTCACCCTCACCCTAAACCTAACCCTAAACTTAATCCTAAAACTAACCCTAACACTATCTCTCATCCTCACCCTCAACCTCACTGTAACTCTAACACTAACCCTAACAATAACAGTCACCCTAACCCTAACCCTCAACCTAACCATAACCCTCACCCTCAGCCTCACCCTACCTGCAAACTTAACCCTCACCATAACACTAACAATAACCCTAAACCTAACCCTAACCCTAACCCTAACCCTAACCTTAACCCTAACCCTAATCCTCACCCCAACCCTCACCCTCATCCTAACCCTAACTTAACCCTAACCCTAACCCTAACCCTCACCGTAACCCTAACGCTAACCCTAACCCTAACACAAACCCTAACCCTCACTATAACACTAACCCTATCCCTAACCCTAACACAACCCCTAACCCTAAACCAAACCCTAACCTAAACCTAATCCTCAGCCTCACCCTCACCCTAACCCAATACATAACCCTAACCCTCACCCTAACCCTAAGCCTAACCCAACCCTAACCCTCACACTCACCCTCACCCTAACCCAAATCCTATACCTAAGCCTATCCTAACCCTAACCCTCACCATAACCCTCACCCTAGCCCTCACCTTAAACCTAATCCTAACCTTAAACCTCATCCTAACACTCTCTCTAACCCTAAACTTAAACCTCACCCTAACCCGAACCCTAACCCTCCCCCTCATGCTCAGCCTAAGCCTAAGCCTAAGCCTAAGACTAAGACTAACCCTCACCCTATCCCTAACCCTAACACTAACCCTAACTCTAACCCTAAACATCACCCTCACCCTAACCCTAACTTTAACATGAACCTGAAACCTAAACCTCATCCTAACCCTAAACCCTAACCCACACCCTCACCCTCACCGTACCCGTATAAACCTAACCCTAACAATAACCCTAACCCTAACCCTAACCCTCACCCTAAGCCTAACCCTCAGCCTAATATTTACCCTCACCCTGACACTAACCCTAACGCTAACACTACCGCTCACACTAACCCTAACAATCACCCTAAACCTCACCCTACCCTAATTCTTCCCCTAAACCTCACCCTCACCCTAACCCTAACCATCCCCCTAACCCTAAACCTCAACCTCACCCTCACCCTCAGCCTAACCCTAAGCCTAACCCTAACCCTAACCCTAACCCTCACACTCACCTAAACCTTACCCTAATCCTAATCCTAACCCTAAGCCTAACCCTCACTCTCACCCTAACCCTAAATCTAACACTAACCCTAACTCTAAACCTCACCTGTAGCCTCACCTAACCCTAATCCTAACCCTAACCCTCACCCTAAACCTAACCCTAACCCTCACCCTCACCCTGACCCTAACCCTAACCTTCACCCTAACCTTAAACTTAACCCGAACCATAACTCTCACACTAACCCTAACCCTAACCCTAACTGTAACCCTACCCCTCACCCTCTCCCTCAGACTAAGCCTAAACCTAAACCTAACCCTAACCCTAACACACACACACTTTTCCTCAGCCTAACCCTAAGCCCAAACCTAAACCTAACCCTATCTCACACACTCACATTCTCCCTAACCCTAATCCTAACTCTAAACCTAACCCTCAACCTAATGCTGATCCTAACCCTGACTCTAACCTTAAACCTCACCCTCACCCTCACCCTAACTCTAACCCTAACCCAAACCCTAAACCTCAACCTAACCCTAACTCTAACCCTCAACCTAACCATAACCATAAACATAAACCTTACCCTAATAATAACCCTAACCCTAATCCTAAGCCTCACCCAAACCATAACACTAACCCTAACAGTAAACCTCACCCTAATCCTCCCCCTAATCCCAACTCTAACCCTAAACCTCACCCTCACCCTCACCTTAACACTAACCATAACCATAACCCTAAACCTCACCGTACACCTAAACCTCACCCGCACCCTCATCCACACAGTAACTCTAACACTAACCCAAACAATAACACTAACACTAACCCTAAATATCACCCTAATCTTAATCCTCAACCCCACACTCACCCTCAGCCTTACCCTAAGCCGAAGCCTAACCCTAGCCCTAACCCGCACAATCAGCCTCACCCTAACCCTAATCCTAACCCTAAACCTATCCCTAAACATCAACCTAACCCTCACCCTAACCCTAACAATGAACCTAAGCCTAACCCTCACCCTAACCCTCCCCCTAACACTAACTTTAACACTAAACCTCATCCTAGCCCTCACCCTAACCCTAATCCTAACCCTAAACCTCATCCTAAAACTCCCCCTAACCCTAACCCTCACCCTCACCCTAACCGTAACCCTAAATCTCACCCTAACCCTAAACCTCATCCTCACTCTCACCCTAACTCTGAACTTAACTCTAACCCTAACACTAAAAAGAACCCAAACCCTAAACCTCACCCTAACGCTAACCATAAGACTCTCCCTCACTCTAGCCCTCACCCCAACCCTCATCTTAACCGTAAACCTCATCATAACCCTCACCCTAACCCTAAAACCCTAACCCTGACACTATACCTAACCCTCACACTCAACCTCATGCTTGGCCTTAAGCCTAAGCCTAAGACTAAGACTAACCCTAACCCTCACACTCACCATCACCCTAAACCTAACATTAACCCTAACCCTAACCCTCAAACTAGCCCTCAATCTAATGCTAAATCTAACCCTAAAACTCGCCCTCAGCTAACCCTAACCTCACCCTCACCCTCACCCTCTGCCTAATACTAAGCCTAAGCCTAACCCCAACCCTAACCCTAACACTAACCCTAACCGTAACCCTCAGCCTAAACCTCACCCTAACTCTCACCCTCACCCTAACCCACACCCTAAACCTAAGCCTAAGCCTAACCCTCACCCTAACCGTTACTCTAACCCTAACCCCAACCCTCACCCTAAACCTAACTCTCATCCTCACCCTCACCCTAACTCTAATGCTAACCCAAACCCTAATCCTAACCCTCACACTCACCCTCACCTTAACCCTAGTCCTAATCCTAACCTTAACCCTAACCCTCAATCTCACCCTAAATCACAACCTAACCATAAACCTAACACTAAACCTAACCCTAACCCAAACTCTAACACTAACCCTAAACCTAAACCTCAACCCTGATCCTCACCGTAACCATAACTCCAATCCTAACCCTAACAATAACCCTAACCCTAACCCTCATCCTAACCATATTCTTCACTCTAAATCTAACCCTCACCCTAATACATACTGTCAGCCTAACCCTAACCCTAACCCTCACACTCACCCTAACCCTTACCCTAATCTTAATCCTAACCCTAAGCCTAACCCTCACCCTCACCCTGAATCTCACCCTAACCCTAAACCTCACCATCACCCTCAGCTTAATGCTAAGCCTAATCCTAAACCTAAGCCTAACCGAAGCACTCACCCTAACACTACCCCTAATCGTAATCCTAACCCTAACCCTAACCCTCACCCTCATCCTAACCCTCAACCTAACCCTACCCCTAACACTAAGCCTAACCCTAAACCTCACCCTAACCCGAACCCTAACCCTCACACTCACCCTAACCCTAACCCTAACACTAACCCTAACACTCACCCTCAACTTAATCCTAATCCTAATCCTAACCCTAATCCTCACCTTCACCCTAACCCTCATCCTAACCCTACCCCTAATACTAACCCTAACCCTAACCCTAAACCTAACTCTCCCCCTAACCCTAAGCGTAACCCTACCCCTAACCATAACCCTCACACTCACCTTCAATCTAAACCTGATCCTAACCCTAACCCTCACCTTTACCCTTACTGTCACCCTCACCCTAACCCTACCCCTAACATTATCACTAACCCTAACCCTAACTCTCACCCTAACCCTAAACCTAACCCTCACCCTAACCCTAAACCTAACCCTCACACTCACGCTCGGTCTAAGCCTAAGCCTAACCCTAAGCTTAAGCCTAACCCTTACCCTCACACTGACCCTCACGCTCACCCTAACCCTATCACTAACGCTAACTCTAACCCTAAACTTCACCCTCACCCTAATCCTAACTCTAATCCTAACCCTAAACATAAACCACACCCTAACCCTAACCCTCACCGTCACCATAAATGTAACCCTAACCCTAACCTAACAATAACCCTAACCCTAACCCTTACCCTCATTCTAACCATAACCCTCACCCTATACCCAACCCTGAAACTAACATTTACCCTCACCCTAACACTAACCCAAAGCCTAACACTAACACTCACACTAACCCTAACCATCACCCTAACATTAAACCTCACCCTAAGCCTAACCCTGACCTTCACCCTCAACCTAGCCCTCACTCTAACCCTAACCCTCATCCTCATTCTAAACCTCACACTAACCCTAAACCTAAGCATCAATTTTAACCTCACCCTCACCCTAACCCTAACCCTAACCCTAACCTTACCTTACCTTAGACCTTACCTTAATCCTCACTCTCAGCCTAACCCTCAGCTTTACTCTTACCGTCACACTCACCCTAACCCTAACCCTCATCCTAACCTTCACCCTGATCATAATCCTGAGCATCACCCTAACCCTCACCCTCACCCTCAACCTAACCAGCAGCCTAACCCGACAGCCTAAGCCTAACCCTCACCCTCACCCTAGCCCTCACCCTAAGCCTAATCCTAACCCTAACCTTAATCATAACACTAAACCTAACATTAACCCTAACCATCACCCAAAAACTAATCCTCATCCCAACTATCACCCACAGCCTAAACCTAAGCCTAAGCCTAAACCTAACACTAACCCTCACACTCACACTCACCATAACCCTAATCCTAAACCTAACCCTAACCCTAACCCTAAACCTCAAATTAACCCTCACGCTAACCCTAACCCTAACACTAAACCTAACCATAACATTCACCTAACTGTCTCCCTAACACTAACTCTAAACCTAAACCTCACCATCACCCTAACACTAAAAGTCACCCTCACCCTCACCCTCACAATAACTCTAACCCTAACCCTAACAATAACCCTAACCCTAACACTAAACCTAACCCTAACCCTTACCCTAACACTCCCCCTAACCCTTACTCTAACCCTAAACCTCACCCTCACCATAACTCTAACCCTAACCCTAACAATAACACTAACCGTAACACTAACCCTAACCCTCACCATCACCATAACCCTAAACCTAACCCTAACCTCACCCTAACTCTAACCCTAACCGTAACCCTCACCCTCAGCCTCACCCTCACCGAAAACTTAACCATAAAATTAACAATAACCCTAACCCTAACCCTAATCCTAACCCTCACCCTAACCCAAAACCTCAACCTCACCGTAACCCTAACCCTAACACTCACCCTAACCCTAAACCTAACCCTAATCCTAAACCTTGCAATAATGCTAACCCTAACCCTCACACTCACCCTTGCCCTCATCCTAACCCTAATCCTAAGCCTAAAGCTCATTCTATCCCTCACCCTAATCCTAACCTTAAACCTCACCCTAACCCTAACCCTCACCCTCACCCTCAGCCTAACCCTAAGCCTAAGCCTAACCCTAACCCTAACCCTCACCCTCACCCTCAGCCTAACCCTAAGCCTAAGCCTAACCCTAACCCTAACCCTCACACTCAACCTCACCCTAACCCTAACCCTAAAACTAACACTAACCCTAACCCTAACCCTCACCCTAACCCTCCCCCAAACCTAACTATAAACCTAAACCTCACTCTCACCCTAACGCTAACCTCACACTAAAACTAACCCTAATCCTAACAGTAACCCTCACACTAACCCTAACCACCACCTTAACCCTAAACCTCAACCTAACCCTGTCCCTAACCCTCACCCTCACCTTAGCCCTCACCCTAACCCTAACCCTCATACTCAAAATAAACCTCAATCTAACACTAAAACTAATCCTCAATCTAACCCTCACTCTCACCCTCACCCTCACAGTAACTCTAACCCTAACCCAAACCCTAAACCTCACTCTATCCCTAACCCTAACCCTAAACCTAATCCTCACACTCACCCTAACCCTAACAATAACCCTAAACCTAACCCTAAACCTAACACTCCCCTATACCTATATATAACCCTAAACCTCACCCTCACACTCACCCTAACCCTAACCCTAAACCCCACCCTAACCCTAACCCTAACCCTCACCCACACCCTCACCCTCACCATAACTCTAACCCTAACCCTAACAATAACCCTAACCCTAACCGTAACCATCACTCTAACCCTAATACTCAACCCCACCCTCACCCTCAGCCTAACCCTAAGCCTCAGCCTAACCCTCAACCTAACCCTCAACTCACCCTCACCCTACCCTAACCCTAACCCTAACCATAAACCTAATTCTCACCCCCACCCTCACCCTCAGCCTAACCCTAACTTAACCCTAACCCTAACCCTAACCCTAACCTTCTCCGGAACCCTAACCCTAACCCAAACCCTAAAAAAACCCTAACCCTCACCGTAACCCTAACCATAACCCTAACCCTAACACAAACCCTATCCCTAAACCAACCCTAAACCTAAACCTAATCCTCAGCCTCACCCTCACCCTAACCCAAAACATAACCCTAACCCTCACCCTAACCATAAGCCTAACCCAACCCTAACCCTCACCGTAACCCTAACCCTAAACCTATCACAAACCCTAAACCTAACCCTAACCCTCACCGTAACCCTAACCCTAACCCTAACCCTAACAAACCCTAACCCTAACCCTAACCCTAAACCTCAGCCTAACCCTCCCCCTCATGCTCGGACTAAGCCTAAGCCTAACCCTAACCCTCACCCTATCCCGAACCCTAACACTAACCCTAACTCTAACCCTAAACCTCACCCTTACCCTAACCCTAACTCTAACACGAACCCGAAACTTAAACCTCATCCTAACCCTAAACCTAACCCACACCCTCACCCTCACCGTAACCATATAACCCTAACCCTAACAATAACCCTAACCCTAACCCTAACCCTCACCGTAACCCTAACCCTCACCGTAATATTTACCCTCACGCTTACACTAACCATAACGCTAACACTACCGCTCACACTAACCCTAAAAATCACCCTAATCCTCATCCTAACCCTCACCCTAAACCTAACTCAAAAACTCACCCTAACCCTAACCCTAACCCTTAACCCTTACCCTCAACTTAACCCTAACCCTCACGCTCAACTTAAGCCTAACGCTAACCCTCACCCTAACCCTAAACTTAACCTGAACCCTAACTCTCACCCTAACACTAACCCTAACACTAATCCTAAGCCTCACCCTCACCCTCACACTCACCCGCACCCTCACCCCCACAGTAAGGCTAACGCTAACCCAAACCCAAACCCTAAACATCACCCTAACCCTAAAACTCACCCTCACCCTAGCTCTCACCCTAACTCTAATCCTAACCCTAACCCTCATCCTAACCCTCCCTATAACCCTAACCAAAAACCTCACCCTATCCCTAACCCTCATCACCACCCTCACCCTCAGCCAAATCCTAAGCCTAAACCGAAGCCTAACCCTAAACCTAACCCTAACCCGCACATTCACCCGCACCCTTACTCTCACAGTAACTCTAACCCTAACCCAAAAGCTAACCCTAAACCTCACTGTAACACTAACCCTAAGCCTAACCCTAACCCTTACCCTCAACTTAACCCTAAACCTCACGCTCAACTTAAGCCTAACGCTAACCCTCAGCCTAACCCTAAACTTAACCTGAACACTAACTATCACCCTAACACTAACCCTAACACTAATCCTAAGCCTCACCCTCACCCTCACACTCACCCGCACCCTCACCCTCACAGTAACGCTAACGCTAACCCAAACCTGAACCCTAAACATCACCCTCGACCTAGCTCTCACCCTAACTCTAATCCTAACCCTAACCCGCATCCTAACCCTCCCTATAACCCTAAACAAAAACCTCACCCTAACCGTAACCCTCATCCCTACCCTCACCCTCAGACTAATCCTAAGCCTAAACTAAGCCTAACCCTAAACCTAACCCTAACCCGCACCCTCACCCTCACAGTAACTCTAACCCTAACCCAAACACTAACCCTAAACTTCACTCTAACCCTAACCCTAAGCCAAACCCTAACCCTCACCCTCACCCTAACCCTAACAATAACCCTAAACCTAACCGTCACCCTAACCCTCCCCCTATACTATATCTAACCCTAAACCTCACCCTCATCTTCACCCTAACCCTAACCCTAAACCCCACCCTAACCCTAAACCTAACCCTCACCCGCACCCTCACCCTCACCATAACTCTAACCCTAACCCTAACAATAACCCTAACCCTAACCTAACCCTAACCCTAACCCTAACCTGCAACCTCACCCTCACAATAACTCTAACCCTAACCCTAACCCTAACCCTAAGTCTAACCCTAACCGTAACCCTAACCCTCACCCTAACCATAACCCTCACCCTAACCCTAACCCTCACCCTAATATTTACCCTCACTCTAACACTAACCCTAACGCTAAAACTACCGCTCACACTTACCCTAACAATCACTCTAAGCCTAAACCTCACCCTAACACTAACCCTAACCCTCAAAATCACCCTAGCACTCTCCCTAACCCTATCATCCTCACCCTAAACCTCACACTAACCCTAACACTAATCCTCAATCTAATCCTCATCCTCACCCTAACAATAAACCTAACGCTCACCTTCATCTTTATCGTAACGCTCACCCTCAGCCTAACCCTCATCTTTACCCTTAACGTCACCCCCACCCTAAACCTCACAGTAACCATAACCCTCACCCTAACCCTCACCTAACCCTAATTCTACCCCTAAACCTCACCCTAATCCTAACCCTAACTCTAACTCTAACCCTAACACTAAACATCACCCTAACCCTAACCCTAACCCTCACCCTCAACCTCACCGTAACCGTAAACCTAACCCTAAACCTAACAATAACCATAACTCTAAACCTAACACTCACCTCAGCCTAACCATAACTCTTACCCTAACCCTAACCCTCACCCTAACACTTACTCTCCCCCAAACACTAACCCTAACCTTAACACTAACCCTCACACTAACCCTAACCCTCAACCTAATCCTAAACCTAACCCTAATAATAACCCTAACTCTAACACTAAACCTCACCCTAGCCCTCACCTTAAACCTAAGACCTACCCCCACCCTCACCCTAACCCTAACCCTCATCCTCACCTTAAACCTCACACTAACCCTAACCCTAACCCTAATCCTCAATCTAGCCCTCACTCTAACCCTAACACTTACCCTAAACCTAACCCTAACCCTCACCTTTATCGTAACCCTCACCCTCAGCCTAAATTTCAACTTTACCCTTACCATCATCCTCACCTTACCATAAACCTCATCTTAACCCCCACCCTAACCATAAACCTAACAATCACCCTAACCCTAACCCTCACCCTCAACCTCATGCTGAGCCTAACCCTAAGCCTAAGCCTAACCCTTACCCTAACCCTCAGGAGAGCCCTCTCCTAAACCTAACCCTCATCCTAACCTTCACACTATCCGTAACCCTCACCCTAACCCTGTCCATCACCCTAACCCTAACCCTAATCCTAATCCTAACCCTAACCCTAACCCTCGCACTCACCATAACCCTAACCCTAACCCTAATCCTAACCCTAACCCTAACCCTAAACCTCAACCTCACCCTAGCCCTCATCCTAAACCTAATCCTAATCCTAACCCTCATCCTAATCCTCACCCTAACACTAACCCTAAATGTCACCCTCACCATCAGCCTAACCCTAATCTTAACCCTAAACCTCAACCTAAACCTAACCCAAACCCTCAACATAACCCTTACCCTAACCCTCAACCTAACACTAAACTTAACCCGAACCCTAACTCTCACCCTCACCCTAACCCTAACCCTCACCCTAATCCTAACCCTCAACCTCACCCTTAGCTTAGCCCTCACCCTAACCTTAATCCGAAACCTAACACTCATCCTACTCCTCCCCCTAAACCTTTCCCTAACGGTAACCCTAACCCTAACCCTCACCTACAACCTCACCCACAGCCTAACTATAAGCCTAACCCTAAACCTAACCCTAACACACACACTCACCCTCACCCTAAGCCTAATCCTAAACCTAACCCTAACCCTAACCCTACTACTCTCACCCTAACCCTAACCCTAACACTAACCCTAAACATAACCCTAACCTAACCCTCACCCTAACCCTGACTCTAACCCTAAACGTCACCCTCACCCAAAACCTAACTCTAACCCTAACGCAAACGCTAAACCTCACCATAACCCTAACCCTATCCCTCACCCTCACCCTCACCGTAACCTTAACCCTAAACCTAACCCTAACAATAATCCTAAACCAAATCCTAACCTTCAACCTAACCATAAACCTCACCCTAACCCAAAACCTGACCCTAACACTTACCCTCACCCTAACACTAACCTAACCCCAACACGAACCCTCAAACTAACCCTAACCCTAACCCTCACACTAACCCTAACTCTAACCCGAAAACTCACCCTAACACTAACCTTCACCCTCACCCTCAACCTCACCGTAATTCTAGCTCTAACCCTAACAATAACCCTAACCCTAACCCCAACCCTAACCCTCAACCTCAGCCTCACCCTCACAGGAAACTTTACCCTAAACATAACACTATCTATAACCCTAAGCCTAAGCCTAACCCTAACACTAATTCTAATCCTCACCCACACAGTCACCCTCATCTTAACCCTAAACCTAAACCTAACCCTCACCATAACCCTAAACCTAACCCTAACCCTAACACTAACCCTAACCCTAATCCTAATCCTAAATCTAAACCTAAACCTAACCCTAATCGTCAGCATCATCTGCAACATAACCCAATCCCTAACGCTAAACCTCACCCTAACTCTAAGCCTAACCCTAACCCTAACCCTAAGCGTCACACTCACCCTCACCCTAACACTAATCCTAAACCTAACCATAACCCTAACCCTAACCCTAACCCAAACCCTAACCCTAAAACTCACACTAACACTAACACTAACCATAACCCCAAGCTAACCCTCACCCTAACCTTAACCCTAACACTAACCCTAACCCTCGACCTAACACTCCCCCTAAACCTAAATGTAACCCTAAACCTCACCCTAACCCTAACCCTCACGCTCACCATAACTCTAACCCTCATCCTAACCCCAATGCTAACCGTAAACCTCACCCAAACACTAACGCTAACCCTCATCCTCACCCTAGCCCTCATACTAAACCTAATCCTAACCCTAACCCTAACCCTCATCCTAACCCTCACCCTAACCCTAACCCTAACAATAACCCTACCCCTAACCCTAACCAACACCCTAACCCTAATCCTCACTCCCCACCGTGACCCTCAGCCTAACCCTAAGCCTCAGCCTAACCCTCAACCTAACCCTCACACTCACCCTTACACTAACCCTAGTCCTAAATGTAAATCTATCCGTAAACCTCAACCTAACCTTCACCCTCACCCTCACCCTAACCCTAACCTAACCATAACCCTGTCCCGCAGCCTCACCCTCACTGCAAACTTAACCCTAACCATAACACTAACAATAACCCTAACCCTAAACATAACCATAACCCTAATCCTCACCCCCACCCTCACCCTCAGCCTAATCCTAACTTAACCCTAACCCTAACCCTAACCCTCACCATAACCCTAACCCTCACACTCACCCTCACCCTAACTCAAATCCTAAACCTAACCCTGTCCTAACCCTAACCCTCACCCGCACCCTCACCCTAACCCTCACCCTAAACCTAATCCTAACCCTAAACCTCATCCTAACACTCACGCTAATCCTAACCCTAAACCTCACCCTAACCTGAACCCTAAACTTCCCCTCATGCTCGGCCTAAGCCTTAGCTTAAGCCAAAGCCTAACCCTAACCCTCTCCCTATCCCTAACTCTAACACTAACCCTAACTCTAACCCTAAAACTCACCCTCACCCTCACCCTAACTCTAACACTAACCCGGAAGCTAAACCTCATCCTAAACCTAACACTGAACCACACCCTCACACTCACCGTAACCGTATAACCCTAACACTGACAATAACCCTAACCCTAACCCTAACACTCACCCTAACCATAACCCTCACCCTAACCCTAACCCTCACCCTAATATTTAGCCTCACCCTAACACTAATCCTAATGCTAACACTACCGCTCACACTAACCCTAAAAATCACCCTTACCCTAAACCTCACCCTAACCCTAACCCTCATCTTTACTGTAACGCTCACCCTCAGCCTAACTCTCATCTTTACCCTTACCGTCACCCCCACCCTAACCCTCACCCTAACCCTAACGCTCACCCTAACCCTAATTCTACACCTAAACCTCACTAACACTAACACTAACACTAAACCAACCTCACTCTAACACTAACCCTAACCCTCACCCTCACCCTCAATGTAACCGTAACCCTAACAATAAACCTAACAGTAATCATGACCCTAATCCTCACACTAACCCTAAACCTCAACCTAATTCTAAACCTAATCCTAAACCTAAACCTAACTCTAACCCTAACCCTCAAACTAGCCCTCACCCTAACCCTAAGTCCTACCCTCACCCTCACCCTAACCCTAACCCTCATCCTCACCCTAAACCTCACACTAACCCTAACCCTAACCCTCAATCTAATCCTCACCCTAACCCTAACCCTAACCCTAACCCTCAACCTAACCCTAACTCTAACCCTAAACCTCACCCTCACCCTTACCCTAACCCTAACCCTAAAACTCACCCTAACACTAAACTTCATCCTCACCCTCAACCTCACCTTAATACTAGCCCTAACACTAAAAATAACACTAACCCTAACCCTAACTCTAACCCTCACCCTCAGCCTCACCCTCACCACAAAATTAATGCTAACGATAACACTAACAATAACCCTACCCTAAGAATAACCCTAAACCTAAATCTAATCCTAACCCACACCTTCACCATGATCCTAAACCTCACACTAACCCTAAAAGTAATCCTCAATCTAAACCACACCCTCACCCTAACCCTAACACACACCCTTACGGTAATCCTCACTCTCAGACAAACCCTCAACATTACCCTTACCCTCACCGTAAACCTCACACTAACCCTAACCCTCATCCTAACCCTAACACTAACCCTCACCCCCTACTAAACCTCACCCTAACCCTAACCCTAACACTAAACCTAACCCTAACCCAAAACCTCACCCTAACACTAACTCTAACCCTAAACCTCACGCTGACCCTAACCCTAACCCTAATACTAAACCTCACCCTAAACCTAAACCTTACCCTAACACTTACCCTCAACCTAACAGTAACACTAATACTAACACTAACCCTCACACTAACTCTAACCATCACCCTAAACCTAACGTCACCCTAACCCTAACCCTAAACCTAAACCTAACCTTCATCCTAACCCTCACCCTAACCGTAACCCTAAACATCACCCTAACACTAAACCTCACCCTCACTTTTAGCCTCACCCTAACCATAAGCCTAAGCCTAAACCTAACCCTAAACCTCACACTCACCGTAGCCCTCACACTAACACTAATCCTAACTCTAACTCTCATCCTAACCCTCAACCTAACCATAACCAGAACCATCACTCTAAACCTAATCCTCATCCCCACCCTCACCTTCAGCGTAACCCTAACCCTAAGCCTAACCCTAACCCTAACCCTCACATTCACCCTCAGCCTAACCCTAATCCTAACCCTAACACTAACCTTAAACCTAAGCCTCAACCTAACCCTCACCCTAACCCTAACCTTAACCCTAACCCTCACCGTCACTTTAGTCCTCACCCTAACCATCACCTCAAAACTAACCCACACCTTCACCGTAACCCAAACGCTAACCCTGACCCTAACCCTACCCCTAACCCTAACCCTAAACCTGACCCTAATCCTAACACTAACCCTCACCCTCAACTTAGCCCTCACCCTAACCCTAATTGTAACCCTAAACCTCATCCGAAACCTCACCCTCACCCTAACACTAACCCTCACGCTAACCCTAAACCTAATTCTAACCCTCACCCTAAACCTACCCGGACCCTCATCCTAACCATAACCCTTACCTCAACCTCACCCTCAGCCTAACACTAAGCCTAACCCAAACCCTAACCCTAACCCTCACCCTCACCCTCACCCTAACCCTAATACTACCACTAACCCTAACCATAACCCTAAACCTCAACTTAACCCTCACCCTAACCCTAACTCTAACACTAACCCTGACCCTAACCCACACCCTAACCCTCTCCCTAAACATAATTCTAACCCTAAACCTCACACTCACCCTAATCCAAATCCTAACCTTGACCCTAAATCTCACCCTAACCCTAACCCTCAAACTTACCCTCACCCTCACCCTCACCATAACCCTAACCCTCACCCTAACCCTAACACTAAACCTCACCCTAACACTAATTCTAACCCTCACCCTCACCCTAGCCCTCACTCTAACCCTAATCCTAACCCTAAACCTCATCATAACACTCACCCTAACTCTAACCCTAACCCTCACCCTAACCCTAATCCTAAACCTAACCCTCACCCTCACCCTTACTCTCACCCTCACCCTCACCATAACCCTAAACCTCACCCAAACCCTAAACTTAAACTTCACCCTAACACTAACCCTAACCCTCTCCCTCAACCTAGCCCTCACCCTAACCCTAATCCTAAGCCTTACCCTAACCATAACCCTCACCCTCACCCTCACCGTAACTCTAACCCTAAACCTAACAATAACACTAATCCTAACCCTAAACCTAACCCTAACCCTAATCCTATCCCTAATCCTCACCCTCAGCCTCACCCTCACTGCAAATGCAACCATGCCCATATCACTACCAATAATCCTAACCCTAAACCTAATCCTAACAACCACCCTCACCCTAACCCTAATCCTAAACTTAACCCTCACTCTAACCCTAACCCTAACCCTCACCGTAACCCTAACCCTCATACTAACCCTCACCCTAACCCTAAACCTCACCCTAACACTAACCCAAATCCTCACCCTCAACCTAGCCCTCACCCTAACCACCATCCTAAACCTAATCCTCATCCTAACTCTCACCCTAACCCTAATCCTAACCCTCACCCTAAACTTAACCCGAACCATAATTCTCACCCAAATGCTAACCCTAAGCGGAAAACTTACCCGAACCCTCACCCTCACCCTCAGCTTAATGCTAAGCCTAACCCTTACCCTAAGCCTAACACAAGCACTCACCCTAACACTAACCCTAATCCTAATCCTAACCCTAACCCTAACCCTCAACCTCATCCTAACCCTCACCCTAACCCTAACACTAACACTAACCCTAACCCTAAACCTAACACTAACACTAACCCTCACCCTAACCCTCACCCTAACCGTAACTCTAACCCTAATTCTCACCCTCACCCTCAACCTAAACCTCACCCTCACCCTCACCCTCAGTTTAACCCAAAGCCAAAGCCTAACGCTAAGCCTAACCCTCACCATCACCCTAACCATAACTCTAACCCTAAACCTAAAACTAAACCTCACCCTAAACCTAAACATAACCCTCACCCTCAACCTCACCTTAAACCTAACCCTAACCCTAACAATAACCCTAACACTAAACCTTACCCTCACCCTAACCATAACCCTCAACATAAACCTAACCCTCAATCTAACCCTCACCCTCACCCTAACCCTAAACCTAACCCTCACCCTAACCCTAACGCTAAACGTAACCCTTACCCTCAACTTAACCCTCAGCCTAACCCTAAGCTTAAACCTAACCCTAACCCTCACACTCATCCTCATTATAACACTAATCCTAAACCTAAGCATAACCCTAACCCTAAACCTCAACCTAACCCTCCCCCTAATCCTAACCCTAACACTAACCCTAGCCTTAACCCTCAACCTAACCCTCCCCCTAACCCTAACTCTAACTCTAAACCTCACCCTCATCCTAACCCACACCCTAACCCTAAACCTCGCCCTAACCCTCACCTTCACCGTAACCCTAAACCTAACCCAAAACCTCACCCTAGCCCTAACCCTAACCCGAACCCTAAACCTCACCCTAACCCTAAACCTAACCCTCACCCTCAACCTCACCCTAACCGTAAACTTAAGCTTAACCATAACACGAACAATAACCCTAACCCCACCCTGAATCCTAACCCTCACCCTCACCCTAAACTTAACCCTCACCCAAACCCGAACCCTCACCCTAACACTTACCCTCATCCTAACACTAAAACTAACCCAAACCCTAACCCTAACCCTAAACCTCAACCGAACCCTCACCCTAACCCTATCCCTAACACTAACCCTAAACCTAATCCTAACCCTAACACTCCCCCTACCGCTATATCTAACCCTCAACCTCACCCTCACCTCACCCTAACTCTAACACTCACACTAACCCTAACTCTAACCCTAAACCTCACCCTAACCCTAACCCTAACTCTAACCCTAACCTGAAACCTAAACCTAAACCTAACCCTAACCCTCACCCTCACCCTCACCCTCAACATAACCCTAACCATAAAAATAACCCTAACCCTAACCCTCATCCTAACCATAACCTTCACCCTAACCCTAACCCTCACCCTAACACTTACCCTCACCCTAACACTAACTCCAACCATAACACTAACCCTCACACTAACCCTAACCATCACTCTAACCCTAAACCAAACCCTAACCCTAAATCTCACCCTCACCCTAGCCCTCAACCTAACCCTAACCCTCTTCCTCACCCTTAAACTCACACTAATCCTAACACTAATCCTGAATCTAACCCTCACCCTCACCTTAATCCTAACCCTCACTTGTACCTTAACCCTCACACTCAGCCTAACCCTCACCTTTACCCTTACGGTCACCCTCACCCTAACCCTCACCATAGCATAAATCCTCATCCTAGCCCTCTCCCTAACGGCAACCCCAACCATCACCCTAACCCTAACCCTCACACTCACCCTCAGCCTAAGCTTAACGCTAAGCCTAAGCCTAAGCCTAACCCTAACCCTCACCCTCACCCTAGCCGTCACCCTAACCCTAATACTAACCCTAACCCTCATCCTAACCCTTAACCTAACCATAACCCTAACCATCATACTAAACCTAATCCTCATCCCCACCCATACCCTCAGCCTAACCCTAAGCCTAAGCCAAACCCTAACCCTAACCCTCACATTCACCCTCACCGTCAACGTAATCCTAAACCTAACCCTAACCCTAATATTAAAACTCAACCTAACCCTCACCCTAACCCTAACACTAACCCTAACCCTAACACTCAACCTAACCCTCCCCCTAACCTTAACTCTAACCCTAAACCTCACCCTCACCCTAACCATAATCCCAACCCTAAACCTCATCCTAACCCTGATCCTAACCCTCACCCTCACCCTCACCCTTACTGTAACTCTAAACCTAACCTTAGCTATAAAACTAACCCTGAACACTAACACTAACCCTGAACCTCACCCTAACTCTAACCCTAACACCAACCCTCACCCTAATCCTAATCCTAACCCTCAGCCTCACCTTAACCCTAACCCTAACCCTAACCCTAAACCTCACCCTCACCATAACCCTAACCCTAACCCTAAACCTCACCCCAACGCTAACCCTAAATGTCACCCTATCTATAGTCCTCCCCCAAACCCTAATGCTAACCCTAAACCTCATCCTAACACTCAGCCTAACCCTAAAACACTAACACTAACCCTTACCCTCACCCTCAAGCTCTGCCTAAGCCTCCGCCTCAGCCTAAGACTAACCCTGACCCTCACACTCACCCTCACCCTAACCCTAACCCTAACACTAACCCTAACCCTAACCCTCACATAACCCTCACTCTAATGCTAACTATAAACTTTAACCTCACCCTCACCCTAACCCTAAATCTCATCCTGACCATCACCCTCTGCCTAACATTAAGCCTAAACCTAACCCCAATCCTAACCATAACACTAACCCTAACCCTCACCCTACCCCTCAACCTAACCCTAACCCTAACACTCACCCTCACCCTAGCCCATACACAAACCCTAAGCCTAAGCCTAACCCTCACCCTAATCCTCACTCTAACTCTAACCCCAACACTCACGCTAACCTTAACCCTCACCCTCACCCTAACTCTAATTCTAATCCTAACCATAACCCTAAACCTCACACTCACCCTCACCTTAACCCTAACCCTAATCCTAACCCTAACACTAACCCTCAACCCCACACTAAACCTCACCCTATCTCCAACTCTAACCCTAACACTAACTCTAACCCTCACCCTATCCCTCACCCTAACCTTAATCCTAAACATCACCCTTAACCTAGCCCATACCCAAATCCTAAGCCTAAGACTAACCATCACACTAACCCTCACTCTAACCCTAACCCCAACACTCACCCTAAACTTAAACCTCACCCTCACCCTCGCCCTAACTCTAAACCTAACCCTAACCCTAACCCTAACCCTCACACTCACCCTAACCCTAACCCTAACCCTAATCCTAAACCTCACACTAAACCTAAACCATACCCTAACACTTACCCTCACCCTAAAACTAACACTAAACCTAACACTAACCCTCAAACTAACGCTAAAAAATCACCCTAAACCTAAACCTCACCCTAACCCTAAAGCTAACCCTCACCTTCAACCTAGCCCTCAACCTAACCCTAACACTCATTCTCACCCTAAACCTCACACTAACCCTAACACTAATCCCCAACTAAACTTCACCCTCACCCTAACCCTAACCCTGACCCTCACCCTAACCATAACCCTCACCTCAATCTCACCCTCAGCCTAACACTAAGCCTAACCCAAATGCTAACCCTAACCCTCACACTCACCCTCACCCTAACCCTAATCCTAACACTAACCCTTACCCTAACCCTAAAACTCAACCTAACCCTCCCCCTAATCCTAACCCTAACACTAACTCTATCCCTAACCCTCACGCTAACCCTCCCCCTAACCCTAACTCTAACCCTAAACCTCACACTCACCCTAACCCAAATCCTAACCCTGACCCTAAACCTCACCATAACTCTAACCCTAACCCTCACCCTTACCCTCACCCTCACCCTCACCCTCACCGTAACTCTAACTATAAACCTAACAATAACACTAATCCTAACCCTAAACCAAAACCTAACAATAATCCTATCCCTAACCCTCACCCTCAGCCTCACCCTCGCTGCAAAGGTAGCCAGAACAATAACACTCACAATAATCCTAACCCAAACCCTAATCCTAACCCTCACCCTCACCCTAACCCTCATCCTAACCCTAACCCTCACCCTAACCCTAAGCCTCACCCTTACCATAACCATAACCCTCACCATAACCCTAACCCTCTCACCCTAACACTAACTGTAACCCTAAATCTCACCCTCACCCTCACCCTAACCCTCACCCTCACCCTGACCCTCAGCTTAACCCAAAGTCATAGCCTAACGCTAACCTTAACCCTCACCCTCACACTAGCCCTCACCATAACCGTAACTGTAACAGTAACCCTAACCCTAACACTCACACTAACCCTAACCCTAACCCTACCTCCAACCCTAAACCTCACCCTGACCCTAACCCTAACCCTAACCATAACTCTAAATCTCATCCTAACCCTAACCCTAACCCTCAACATCACCCTCAACCTCACCTTTACCTTAACCTTAACCCTAACCCTAACCCTAAAAATAACCCTAACCCTAAAAATAACCCTAAACCTCACCCTCACCCTAACTCTAACCCTAACCCAAACCCTCACCCTAACCCTAACTCTGACAATAAAATTAACGCTAAACGTCACACTAACCCTAACCCTAACCCTAAACCTCATGCTAGCACATACCGTAACCCTAATCCTAACATTAACCCTAACTCTAATGCTCACACTCACCCTCTCCTTAACCTTAATCCTAATCCTAACCCTAACCCTTTCCCTAACCCTAACTCTAACCCTAACCCGAACCCTAAACCTAACCCTAATCCTCAACCCCACCCTCACCCTCAGCCTAACCCTAAGCCTGTCCCTAACACTAACCCTAACGCTAACCCTAAACCTCACCCTTACCCTAACCCTATCTCTAAACCTAACCCTAAACCTCACCCTGACCCTAATCCTAACCCTCACCCCCATCCTCAGCCTCAATGTAACTCCAACCCTAACCCTAACAATAACACTAACCCTAACCCTAACGATCACCCTAACCCTAACCCTCACCCCCACCCTCAACCTCAGCCTAAACCTCAGCCTAAGGCTAACCCTAACACTAACCCTCACCCTCATTCTCACCCTAACCCTAATCCTAACCCTAACCCTATCCCTAAACCTCAACCTAACCCTCAGCCTTACCCTAATGCTAACACTAAACCTAACCTTCACCCTCACCCTAACCATCCCCCTAACCCGAACTGTAACCCTAAACCTCAACAGCACCCTAACTCTAACCCTAACCCTAACCCTAAACCTCACCGTAAAACTCACCCTAATACTCATCCTCACCCTCACTCTCACCATGCCCGTAACTATAACCCTAACCCTAACAATAATAGTAACCCTAACCCTAACCCTAACAATAACCATAAACTTCACCCTGTGCCTCACCCTCACCGCAAATGTAACACTAACCATAACACTAACAATAACCCTAAACATAACCCTAAGCCTAAGCCTAAGCCTAAGCCTAACCCAAACCCTAACCCTCACCCTAACCCTAACCCTAACCCTAACCCTAACCCTAACACTAAACCTAAACCTAACCCTAACCCTAAACCTCATCCTAGCACTCATCCTAAACCTAACCCTAACCCTAACCCTCACTCTCGGCCTAAGCCTAAGCCTAAGCTTAAGCCTAACCCGAACTCTAAACCTCAACCTAACCCTCACCTTAACCCTAACCCTAACACTAACTCTAACTCTAACCCTAAACCTCACCATCACCCTACACCTAACTCTAACCCTAACCTTAAAACTAAACCTCACCCTAATCCTAAACCTAACCCTCACCCTCAACCTCTCCGTAACCCTAACCCTAACAATTAGAATAACCCTAACACTAAACCTAACCCTCACCCTAAACATAACCCTCCACATAACCCTAACCCTCAATCTAACCTTCACCCTCACCCTAACCCTAACCCTAACCCTCACCCTCACCCTAACCCTAAACGTAACCCTAACCCTCACCGTAACACTCACCCTAACCCTAACCCTAATCCTAACCCTAACCCTAATTCTAAACCTAAACCTAACCCTAACCCTAACCATCACCCTAAATCTATCCCTCATCCCCACCCTCACCCTGAGCCTAAACCTAAGCCTAAACCTAACCCTAACCCTAATCCCCACACTTACCCTCACCCTAACCGGAACACTAACACTAACCCTAACTCTAACCCTAAACCTCACCCTCACCCTAACACTAACTCTAACCCTAACCTGAAACCTATAACTCATCCTAACCCTAACCCTCACCCTCACCCTCAACATAACCCTAACCCTAACCCTAACAATAACCCTAACCCTAACACTAACCCTCATCCTAACCATAGCCTTCACCCTAACCCTAACCCTCACTCTAATACTTACCCTCACCCTAACACTAACCCTAACCATTACACTAAACCTTACACTAACCCTAACCATCACCCTAACCCTAAACCTCACCCTAACCCTAACTCTCACCCTCAACCTATCCCTCAACCTAACCCTAACTCTGATCCTCACCCTTAACCTCACACTAACCATAACACTAATCCTGAATCTAACCCTCAACCTCACCCTAACCCTAACTCTCACCTTACCATAACCCTCACCCTCAGCCTAACCCTCACCTTTACCCTCAGCCTCAGGCTAACCCTAAGCCTAAACCTAACCCTAACCATAACCCTCACCCTCACCCTAGCCCTCACGCTAACCCTAATCCTAACCCTAACACTCATCCTAACCCTTAACATACCATAACCCTAACCATCATTCTAAACCTAATCCTCATCCCCACCCATACCCTCAGCCTAAACGTGAGCCTAAGCCAAACCCTAACCCTAACCCTCACACTCACCCTACCGTCAACCTAATCCTAAACCTAATCCTAACCCTAACATTAAACCTCAACCTACCCCTCACCCTAACCCTAACACTAACCCTAACCCTAAAACTCATCCTAACCCTCCCCCTAAACCTAACTCTAACCCCAAACCTCACCCTCACCCTAAACATAATCCTAAAACTAAACCTCACCCTAACCCTGATCCTAACACTCACCCTCACCCTCACCCTTACTGTAACTCTAACCCTAACCTTAATTATAACACTAACCCTAAACCTAACCCAAACCCTGAACCTCACCGTAACTCTAACCCTAACACAAAACCTCACCGTAATCCTAATCCTAACCCTCAGCCTCACCTTAACCCTAACCCTAACCCTAACCCTAACCCTCACTCTCAACATAACCCTAACCCTAACCCTAAACATCACCCTAACGCTAACCATAACACTCACGCTAACTCTAGCCCTCCCCCTAACCCTAATTCTATACATCATGCTAACACTCACCCTAACTCTAAAACCCTGACACTAACACTCACCCTCAGACTCACGCTCCGCCTTAGCCTCCGCCTCAGCCTAAGACTAACCCTGACCCTCACACTCACCCTCACCCTAACCCTAACCATAACACTAACCCTAACCCTAACCTTCACACTAACCCTCCCCCTAACCCTAACTCTAACCCTAAACCTCACACTCACCCTAACCCTAATCCTAAACCTGACCCTAAATCTGACCCTAACCCTAACCCTAACCCTGACCCTTACCCTCACACTCACCCTCACCGTAACTCTAACCCTAACCCTAACAATAACACTAATCCTAACTCGAAACCTAAACCTAACCTTAATCCTATCCATATCCATCACCCTCAGCCTCACCATCACTGCAAAAGTCACCAGAACCATAACATTAACAATAATCCTAACCCTAACCCTAATCCTAACAATCAACCTCACCCTAACCCTAATCCTAACCCTAACCTTCACTCTAACCCTAATCCTAACCTCACCATAACCCTAACCCTCATCCTAACCCTCACCCTAACAATAAACCTAACCCTCACCCTCACCCTAGCCTTCACCCTAACCCTAATCCTAACCCTATCCCTCACTCTATCCCTAACCCTAAACCTCACCATAAACCTCACACTCACCCTAACCCTCATCCTCACTCTAACCCTCACCCTACCCCTAACCCTCACCCTCACCATAACCTTAAACCTCATCCTAACCCTCACCCTAACCCTAACTCTAAACCTAAACCTCACCCTAACCATAACCCTAACCCTCACCCTTACCCTAGCCCTCACCCTCACCCTAGCCCTCACCCTAAACCTAATCCTAACCCTAATCCTCATCCTAACACTCACCCTAACCCTAACCCTAACCCTTACCCTAACCCTAATCCTAACCCTAACCCTCAACCTAACCCTAACCCTCACCCTCACTGTAACCCGAACCCTAAACCTCATCCAAACCTAAACTAAACACAAACCCTAACTCTCACCCTAACGCTAACCCTAACCCAAACCCTAACCCTAAACCTCAACCTTAACCTCACCCTCAGCTTAACCATTAGACTAACCCTAACCCAAAGCCTAACCCAAACACTCACCCTCATACTAACCCTAATCCTAATCCTAACCCAAACCCTAACCCTCACCCTCTCCTAACCCTCACCCTAACCCTAACACTAACCCTCACCCTAACCATTACCCTAACCCTAAATCTAACCCTAAACCTCACCCTTACCCTAACCCTAACCTAACCCTAAACCGAAACCTCACACTAACCTTAACCCCTACCCTCACCCTCACCGTCAGCCTAACCCTAACCCTAAACCAAACCCTCACCATAACCCTAACCCTAACCATAACCCTAAACCTCACCCTAACCCTAACCTTAATCCTCACCCTCAGCCTCACTCTCACTCTAAACTTAACCCTAACCATAACTCTAACAATAACCCTAACCCTAACCCTAATCTAACCCTCACCTTCTCCCTCACACTCAACATAACCCTAACCTTAACCCTAACAATAAACCTAAACCTATCCCTAACCCTCATCCTAACCATAACCTTCACCCTAAACCTAACCCTCACCCTAACACTTACCCTCACCCTAACACTAACCCTAACCATAACACGAACCCTAACCATCACCCTAACCCTAAACCTCACCCTAACACTAACTCTCACCCTCAACCTAGCCCTCAACCTAACCCTAACCCTGATTCCCACCCTGAACCTCACACTAACCCTAACACTAATACTGAATATAACCCTCACCCTCACCCTAACCCTAACCCTCACCCTTACCGTAACCCTCACCCTCAGCCTAACCTTCACCTTTACCCTTACGGTCACCCTCACCCTAATCCTCACCATAACCTAAATCCTCATCCTAACCCTCACCGTAAAGGCAAACCCAAACATCACCCTAACCCTAACCCTCACATCACCCTCAGCCTCAGCCTAAACCTAAGCCTAAGCCTAACACTAACCCTAAACCTAAACCTCAACCTAACCCTCCCCTTAACCATAACTCTAACCCTAATCCTCACCCTCACCCTAACAATAGTCCTAACCATAAACCTCACCCTAACCCTGATCCTAACCCTCACGCTCACCCTCACCTTATTGTAACTCTAATCCTAACCTTAACTATAACACGAACCCTAAACCTAACCCAAACCCTGACCCTCACTGTAACTCTAACCCTAATCCTTACCCTCAGCCTCACCTTAACCTTTACCCTAACCCTAACCCTAAATCTCACCCTAACGCTAACCCTAACCCTCACCCTAACTCTAGCCCTCACCCTAAACCTAATGCTAACCCTAAACCTCATCCTAACACTCACCCTAAACCTAAAACCCTAACCCTAACCCTCACGCTCTGCCTAAGCCTCCGCCTAACCTAAGACTAACCCTGACCCTCACACTCACCCTCATCCTAACCCTAACAGTAACACTAACCCTAACCCTAACCCTCACACTAACCCTTACCCTTACGCTAACTCTAACCCTAAACCTCACCCTCACCCTAACCCTAACCCTCACCCACACCTTCCCCATCCGCCTAACATCAAGCCTAACCCTAACCCCAACCCTAACCCTAACACTAACCCTACCCCTTAACCTACCCCTCACCCAAACCCTAACCCTCACACTAACCCTAGCCCACACACAAACCATAAGCCTAAGCCTAACACTCAACCTAACCCTCACTGTAACCTTAACCCCAACACTCACCCTAACCGTAACCCTCACCCTCACCCTCACCCTAACTCTAAACCTAACCCTAACCCTAACCCTAAGCGTAACCCTAACCCTAACCCTCACACTCCCCCTCACCTTAACCCTAACCCTAATCCAAACTAACACTAACCCTCAACCCCTCACTAAAACTCACCCTATCCCTAATCCTAACCCTAACACTAACCCTTACCCTCACCCTACCCCTCACACTAACCCTAACACTAACCCTCCCCCTCAACCTAGCCCATGCCCAAACCCTAAGCCTAAGCCTAAACCTCAACCTAACCCTCATTCTAACCCTAACCACAACATTCACCCTACCTGTAACCCTCACCCTCACCCTCACCCTAATTCTAAACCTAAACCTAACCTTAACCCTAACCCTCACACTCACTCTCACATTAACCCTAACCCTAATCCTAACCCTAACACTAACCCTCACACCCACACTAAACCTCACCCTAACTCTAACCCTAACACTAACCCTAACCCTAACCTTAAACCTCAGCCTCACCCTAACCCTAACTCTAACCCTAAACCTCACCCTCACCCTAACCCTAACCCTAACGCTAATGCTAAACCTCTCCCTCAACCTAAACCTTACCGTAACAGTTACCCTCACCCTAACATGTACACTAACCTTAATACTAACCCTCACACTAACACTAACGCTAACAATCACCCTAAACCTAAACCTCACCCTAACCCAAACCCTAACCCTCAACTTCACCCTAGCCCTCACCCTAAACCTAACACGCATCCTCACCCTAAACCTCACACTAACCCTAACACTAATCCTCAATCTAACCCTCACCCTCACCCTAACCTTAACCAGAACCCTCACCCTTACAATAACCCTCACCTCAGCCTAACCCTCACCTTTACTCTGTCACCCTCATCCAAAGCTAACCCTCATCCTAACCCTCACACTAACCGTAACCCTAACCATCACCCTCACCCTAACCCTCACCCTCGACTTCAGCCTCAGCCTAACCCTAAGCCTAAGCCTGACCCTAACCCTCATCCTAACTCTCAACCTAACCATTAACGGAAACATCACTCTAAAACTAATCCTCATCTCCAACATCACCCTCAGCCCAACTCTATTCCTAACTCTAACCCTAACACTAAACCTAAACCTCAACCTAACCCTCACCCTAAACCTAATCCTAACCCTCACCCTCACTTTAATACTCAACATAACCCTCACCTCAAACCTAACCCACACCCTCAATGTAAACCAAAACTTAACCCTCCCCCTAACCCTCCCCCTAAACCTAAACCTCACCCTAACCCTAACACTAAACCTCACCCTCACCCTAGCCCTCACCCTAACCCTAATTGTAACCGTAAACCTCATTCTAACCCAAACCCTAACCCTAACCTTAAACCTCACCCTAATCCTAAACCTAATTGTAACCCTCAAACTAATGCTAACCCTGACACTCACTGTAATCCTAACCCTAAACCTCAAACTAACACCAACCCTCACACTCACCCTTGCCCTCAGCCTAAACCTAAGCGAAACCCTAATCATAACCCTAACCCTCATACTCAACCTCACCCTAACCCTAATCCTAACCCTGACACTAAAACTCACCCTAACGCTAACCCTAACCCTCATGCTTACCCTCACCCTCACCTTCACCGGAACTCTAACCCTAACCCTAACAATAACACTAATCCTAACTCAAAACCTAAACCTAACCCTAATCCTATCCCTAACCCTCACCCTCAGCCTCACCATCACTGCCAAGGTAACCAGAACCATAACACTACCAATAATCCTCACCATAACCCTAATCCTAACCCTCACCCTCAACCTAACCCTCATCCTCAACCTAACTCTCACCCTAACCCTAACCCTCTCCCTCACCATAACCCTAACCCTCATCCTAACCCTCACCCTAACCCTAACCTTAACCCTTAACCTCTCCCTAACAATAACCCTAATCCTCACCCTCAACCTAGCCATCACCCTAACCCTAATCCTAAACCTAATCCTCATCCTAACACTCCCCCTAATCCTTAACCGAAAACCTAATTCAAAACCATCACCCTAACCCTAAACTTAACCCGAACACTAACTGTCACCCAAATGCTAACCCTAACCTGAACCCTAAACCTAACCCTCACCCTCAACCTCAGCTTAATGCTAAGCCTAATCCTAACCCTAAGCCTAATCCAAGCACTCACCCTAACACTACCCCTAATCATAATCCTAACCCTAACCCTAACCCTCACCCTCATACTAACCCTCACCCTAACCCTAACCCTAACACTAACCCTTACCCTAACCCTCACCCTAACCCTAACACTAACACTCACCATAACCCTAAACCTCACCCTAACCCTAACCCTAACCCTCAAGCTCACCCTAACCCTAACCCTAACACGAACCCTCACACTCACCCTCAACTTAATCCTAATCCTAAGCCTAACCCTAATCCTCACCTTCACCCTATCCCTCACCCTAACCCTACCCCAAACACCAACACCAGCCCTAACCCTAACCCTAACTCTCACCCTAACCCTAAGCCTAACCCTACCCCTAACCATAACCCTCACACTCACCTTCAATCTAAACCTGATCCTAACCCAAACCCTCACCTTTACCCTTACTGTCACCCTCTCCCTAACCCTACCCCTAACACTATCACTAACCCTAACCCAATCCTCACCGTAACCATAAACCTAAACCTCACCCTAACCGTAACCTTAAACCTCACACTCACGCTCGGTCTAAGCCTAAGCCTAACCCTAAGCTTAAGCCTAACCCTAACCCTCACACTGACCCTCACCCTAACCCTAACACTATCACTAACGCTAACTCTAACTCTAAACTTAACCCTTACCCTAAACCTAACTCTAACCCTAACCCTAAACATAAACCACACCCTGACCCAAACCCTAACTCTCACCCTCACAGTAAATGTAACACTAACCCTGACCTAACAATAACCCAACACTAACCCTAACCCTCATTCTAACCATAACCCTCACCCTAAACCTAACCCTCAAACTAACACTTACCCTCACCCTAACACTAACCCTAACCCTAACACTAACACTCACACTAACCCTAACCATCACCCTAATATTAAACCTCACCCTAAGCCTAACCCTAACCCTCACCCTCAACCTACCCTCACCCTAACCCTAACCCTCATCCTCACTCTAAACCTCACACTAACCCTAAACTTAATAATCAATCTTAACCTCACCCTCACCCTAACCCTAACCCTCACCCTAACCCTAGACCTTACCTTAATCCTCACTCTCAGCCTAACCCTCAGCTTTACCATTACCATCACCCTCACCCAAATCCCTCACCCTAACCATAACCCTCATCCTAACCTTCACTCTGACCATAATCCTAAGCATCACCCTAACACTAACCCTGTCCCTCAACCTCACCATCAGCCTAACCCTAAAGCCTGAGCCTAACCGTAACACTAACCCTCACCCTCACCCTAGCCCTCACCCTAACCCTAATCTTAACCCTAAAATTAATCATAACCCTAAACCTAACACTAACACTAACCATCACCCAAAACCTAATCCTCATCCCCACTCTCACCCACAGCCTAACTCTAAGTCTAAGCCTAACCCTAACCCTCATACTCACCCTCACCATAACCCTAATCCTACACCTAACCCTAACCCTAACCCTAAACCTCAACCTAACCCTCACCCTAACCCTAACCCTGTCACAAAACCTAACCCTAACCCTCACTCTAACTATCTCCCTAACCCTAATTCTAAACCTAAACCTTACCCTCACCCTCAACCTAAACCTCAAACTCACCCTCACCCACACCATAACTCTAACCCTAATCCTAACAAAAACCCTAACCCTAACACTAAACCTAACCCTAACCTTCACCCTAACTCTCCCCCTAACCCTAATTGTAACAATAAACCTAACCCTCACCCTAACCCTAAACCTCACCCTCACCATAACTCTAAACCTAACCCTAACAATAACCCTAACCCTAATACTAACCTTAACCCTCACCCTCACCATAACCCTAAACCTAACCCAAGCCCTCACCCTAACCCTAACCCTAACCCTAACACTCAGCCTCACCCTCATTGAAATCTTAACATAAACATAACACTAACAATAACCCTAATCCTAACCCTAATCCTAACCATCACCCTAACCCTAAACCTAACCCTAACCTTCACCCTAACCCTAAACCTCAAAGTCACCGTAACCCTAATCCTAACACTCACCCTAGCCCTAAACCTAATCCTAATCCTAAACGTTACCATAATGCTAACCCTAACCATCACACACACCCTTGCCCTCATCCTAACCCTAATCCTAACCCTAAACCTCATCCTATCCCTCACCCTAATCCTAACCCTAAACCTCACCCTAATCCTAACTCTCACCCTCACCCTCAGCCTAACCCTAAGCCTAACCCTAACCCTAACCCTCACACTTAAACTCATCCTAACCCTAATCCTAATCCTAACACTAACACTAACCCTAACACTAGCCCTCCCCCTAACCCTCAACCAAACCTAACTCTAAACCTAAACCTCACCCTCAACCTAACCCTAACCCTCACCTTCATCCTCACCCTCAGCCTAACCCTAAGCCTAACCCTAACCCTCACCCTACCCCTCACCCTAACCCACCCACTAACCCTAACTCTAAACCTAATCCTCACCCTCAACCTAACCCTAACCCTAAACCTCACCCTAAATCTCACCGTAAGCCTAACCCACACCCTCACCCTCACCCTCACCATAACTCTAACCCCAACCCTAACAATAACACTAACCATAACCCTAACCCTAACCATAAATCTCACCCTCAACCTCACCCTCACTGCAAACTTAAACCTAAACATAACACTAATATTAACCCTTAACCTAACCCTAACCGTAACACTAACTCTAACACTAACCCTAATCCTCACCCCACCCTCACCCTCAGCCTAACCCTAAGTCTAACCCTAAGCCTAACACTACCTTTAACCGTAAACCTCACCCTCACCCTAACCCTATCTCAAACCTAACCCTAAACCTCAGCCTAACCCTAACCCTAACCCTACCCGCACACTCACCCTCATGGTAATTCTAACACTAACCCTAACAATAACACTAACCCTAACCATAACCATCACCCTAACCCTAATCCTCACCCACAGCCTCACCCTCAGCCTAGCTTTAAGCCTAAGCCTAACCCTAACCCTCACCCTCACCCTAACCGTAATTGTAACAATAACCCTATCCCTAAACCTCAACCTAACTCTCACCCTCACCCTAATGCTAACACTAAATCTAACCCTAACCCTCACACTCACCCTCACCCTCACCCGATTTATAACCCTAAACCTCACAAGCACCCTAACCATAACCCTAACCCTAACCCCAAACCTCACCCTAAAACTAACCCAAACCCTCACCCTCACTCTCACCATGACCATAACTCTAACCCTAACCCTAACAATAATACTAACCCTAACCCTAACCCTAACCCTAACACTAACCATAAACCTCACCCTGAGCCTCACCCTCACCGCAAACTTAACACTAACCATAACACTAACAATAACCCTAACCCTAACCCTAAACCTAAACCTCACCCTAACCCCAAACCTTACCCTTAACCTCACCCTCACCGTAACCTTAACCCTAACCCTAACCTTAACAATAATCCTAAACCTAACACTAACCCTAACCATAACCATAACCCTCATCATAAAACTAACAATAGTCTTAACACTAACTCTCACCATAACCTTAACCCTCATCCTCACCCTAAACCTCACTCTAACCTTAACACTACTCCTCAATCTAATCCTCACCCTCACCCTAACCCTAACCCTAATCCTCTCCTTAAACCTCAACTTGACCCTTAATGTCACCCTCACCCTAACCCTAATCCTCATCCTAACCCTCACCCTAACCATGACCCTATCCATCATGCTAACCCTAACCCTCAACCTCACCCTCAGCCTCAGCCTAACCCTAAGCCTATGCCTAAATCTACCTTAATCCTCACCCTCACCCTAGCCCTCACCCTTACCCTAATCCTAACCCTGACTCTCATCCTAACCCTAACCCTAACCCTAAAAATAACCCTAAACCTAACCCTAGCCCTCATTCTAAACATAAACCTCACCCTAACACTAACTATCACCCTAACACTTACCCTCACCCTAACACTAACCCTAACCCTAACACTAACCCTAACAATCACCCTAACATTAACACTCACCCTAACCCTAAACCTAACCCTCATCCTCACCCTAGACCTCAACCTAATCCTAACCCTTATCCTCACTCTAAACCTCACACTAACCCCAAAAACGAATCCTCAATCTAAACCACACCCTAACCCTAACCCTAAACCTCACCCTAACCCTAACCCTCACCCTTACTGTAATCCTCATTCTCAGCCTAACCCTCACCTTTACCCTTACTGTCACCCTCACCCTAACCCTCACACTAACCCTAACCCTCATCCTAACCCTCACCCTGATCATAACCCTAAGCATCACCCTAATCCTAACACTCACCCACAACCTAACCCTAAAACTCACTCTCACACTAACGCTCACATTAACACTAACTCTAACCCTAAACCTCACCCTCACCTTAACCCTAAACCTCAACCTCAAACTCACCCTCAGCCTAACCCTAAACCTAACCCTAACCCTCACACTCACCCTCACAGTAACCCTAAACCTAATCCTAAACATAACCCTAAACCTCACCCTAACCTTAACACTAACCATAACATTAACCTTAACACTAATCCTAACCCTAACCCTCACCCTAATACTAACTCTAAAATTGAACCTCACCCTCAACCTAACCCTAACCCTAAAACTCACCCTAAACCTAACCCTAAACCTCACCCTTACCCTAGCGCTCAGCCTAACCCTAATCCTAACCCTAACACTCACCCTAAACCTCACCCTAACCATCACCCTAACCCACACCCTAAACCTAATTCTAACATTCATCCTAAACCTAAACCTCACCCTCAACCTCACCCTCAGCCAAACCCTAAGCCTAACCCTTAACCTAAACCTAAACCACACACTCACCCTCACCCTTACCCTAATCCTAACCCTAACCCTAACTCTAACCCTAACCCTCACCCTAACCCTAACCTAACACTAACCCTAACCCTAACCGTCAACCTAACCCTCACCCTAAGCCTATCAAACCCTAAACCTCACCCTACCCCTAACCCTAACTCTAACTCTAATCCTAACCCTAAACCTCACATTAACCCTAACCCTAACCCTCACCCTCACCCTCACCCTCAACGTAAAGCTAAACCTAAAATTAAAAATAACCCTAACACGAACCCTAACCCTCAACCTAACTGTAACCCTCACCGTAACCCTAACCATCACCCTAACACTAACCGTAACCCTAACTCTAACCCTCACTGTAACCCTAACACTCACACTCACCCTCACCCTAAACCTCACCCTAACCCTAACCCTAACCCTAACCATCAACCTCACCCTAGCCCTCACCCTAACCCTAATTCTAACTCTTACCCTCACCTAATCCTCAACCCTTATCCTCACCTTAAATCTCACACTAACCCTAACCCTAATCCTCAATCTAACCCTCCCCCTCACCCTAACCCCTAACCTTCACACTTACCCTAACCCTCACCCTAACCCTCACACTTATCTTAACCCTCACCTACAGCCTAACCCTCAACTTTACCCTTACCTTCACCCTCACCTTAACACTCAATCTATCCCTAAACTTCATCCTAACCTTCAAGCTAACCATAACACTAACCATCACCCTAACCCTAACCCTCACCCTCAGTCTCACCCTCACCCTAACCCTAATCCTAACCATAACCCTAATCCTAACCCTAACCCTCACCCTCAGCCTCATGCTCACTCCAAAAGTAACCTTAACCATAACACTAACAATAAACCTAACCCTAACCCCAATCCTAACCCTCAACTTCACCCTAACCCTAATCCTAACCCTAACCCTCACCCTAACCCTAACGCTCTCCCTCACTGTAACCCTAACCCTCATCCTAACCCTCACACTAACCCTAATCCTCACCCTCAGTGTAACACTAACCCTTACCCCCAACATCACCCTCAGCCTAAGCCTAAGCCTAACCCTAACCCGAACCCTAACCCTCACACACAACCTCACCCTAACCCTAATCCTAACCCTAACCCTATCCCTAAAAATCAACCTAACCCTAACCCTCAACCTAACCTTCCCAATAGCCCAAACTCTAAACCTAATCCTCACTCTCAACCTAACCCTAACCCTAAACCTTACAATAAATCTCACCGTAACCCTAACCCTCATCATCACCCTCACCCACACCAAACTCTAACCCTAACCCTAACAATAACACTAACCATAACCCTAACCCTAACCATAAACTTCACCCTCAGCCTCACTCTCACTGCAAACTTAAACCTAATCATAACATTAACATTAACCCTTACCCTAACCCTAACAATCACCCTAAACCAAATCCTCAACCCCAGCCTCACCCTCAGCTTAACCCTAAGCCTAAGCCTAACCATAACCCTCACCATCACTCTCACCCTAACCTTAATCCTAACCCTAACCCTATCCCTAAACCACAACCTAACCCTCACACTCACCCTAATACTAACACTAAACCTAACCCTAAACCTCACCCTAACCCTCCCCCTCCCCCTAACTCTAACCCTAAACCTCACCAGTACCCTAAACCTATCCTAACCCTAACCCTAAACCTCACCCTAAACCTCACCCTCACTCTCACCATGACCTTAACTCTAACCCAAACCCTAATTAAAATACTAACCCTAAACCAAACAGTAACACTAAACATAACCCTCACCCTGAGCCTCACCCTCGCCGCAAACTTAACACTAACCATAACATTAACAATAACCCTAACCCTAACACTAAGACAAACCCTAACCCTTACCCTAACCCTAAACCTCACCCTAACCCTAACCCTAACCCTAATCCTAACCCTAAAACTAACCCTAACCCTAAACCTAACACTAAACCTCATCCTAAACCTCACCGTAAACATAACTCTAACCCTCACCCTAAAGCTAACCCTAACCGTCACTCTAACCCACACCCTAATCCTCACACTAACCCTAACCCTAACACTAACCCTAACTCTAACCTTAAACCTCTCCATCACCCTAAACCTAACTCTAACCCTAACCCTAAACCTAAACCTCACCCTAACCCTAACCTAACCCTCACCCTTACCCTCAGCTTAACCGTTACCCAAACCCTAAAATAACCCTAACCCAAACCCTAACCCTAACCTGACCCTCACCGTAACCCTAACCCTAACCCAAGCCCTCACCCTAAACCTAACCTTAAACCTAACCCGAAATGTCACCATAAACCTAACCCTAAACCTTACCCTGAGATTCACCCTCACCTTAAATTTAACCTTAATCATAACACTAACAATAACCCTAACCCTAAAACTAATCCTAACCCTCACACTCACCCTAACACTAACCCCAACCCTAACCCTCACACTAACCCTAAACCTAACCCTAATCCTAAACCTCGCCATAATTCTAACCCTAACCCTCACCCTCACACTTGCCCTCATGCTAACCCTAATCCTAACACTAAACCTAACCCTAACGCTAACCCTTACAGTCACCCTAACGCTCACCCTAACCCTAACTCTAAAACTAAACCTCACCCTCACCCTAACCCTAACTCTAACCCTAACCCTAAACTTAAGCCTCACCCTAATCCTAACCCTTACCCTCACCCTCACCTTCACCGTAACCTTAACGCTAACCCTAACCCTAACAATAACCCTAAACCTAAAACTAACCCTAACCCTAACCATAACCCTCACCCTAACTCTTCCCCTAACCTTAACTCTAACCCGAAACCTCACCATCACCCTAATCCTAAACCTCACCCTCACCCTCACGCTCACCATATCTCTAACCCAAACCCTAAAAATAAACCTAACCCTAACACTAACCCTAACCCTCATTCTCACTGTAACCCTAAACCTAACCCAAGCCCTCACCCTAACCCTAACCCTTACAGTCACCCTAACGCTCACCCTAACCCTAACTCTAACCCTAAACCTCAACCTCACCGTAACCCTAACCCCAACACTCACCCTAACCCTAAACCTAACCGTAATCCTAAACCTTGCCATAATGCCAACCAAAACCCTCAACCTCACCCTTGCCCTCATCCTAACCCTAATCCTAACCCTAAACCTCATCCTAACCCTCACCCTAACCCTAAACCTCATCATAACCCTTACCCTAACCATAACCCTAACCATCATGCTAACCCTAATCCTCAACCTCACCCTCAGTCTCAGCCTAACCCTAAACCTAACCCTAAACCTAACCCTAAAAATAACACTAAACCTAACCCTAACCCTCATTCTAACCATAAACTTCACCCTAACCCTAACCCCCACGGTAACCCTAACCCTCACCCTTACTGTAATTCTCACACTCAGCCTAACCCTCACCTTTAACCTTACAGTCACCCTCACCCTAACCCTCACACTAACCCTAACGCTCCTTCTAAACCTCACCCTGACCGTTACCCTAAGCATCACCCTAACCCTAAACCTCACCCAAAACTTAACCCTAACACTAACCCTCACACTAACACTAACTCTAACCCTAAACCTCTCCCAAACCCTAACCCACACCCTCACCCTAACCCTCAACCTAACACTAAGCCTAACCATAACCCTAACTGTCACACTCACCCTCACCCTCACCCTAAACCTAATCCTAACCATAACCCTAACCCTCAACCTAACACTAACACTAAACCTAACCCTAACCCAAACACTAACCCTAACCCTAACCCTCACCCTAACCCTAACTCTAAAATTAAACCTCACCCTTACCCTAACCCTAACCCTACACCTCACCCTAACCCTAACCCAAAACCTCACCTTCACTCCAGCAATCACCCTAACCCTCATCCTATCCCTAACCCTCATCCTAACCCTCACCCTAACCCTAATCCTAACACTCACCCTAAACCTAACCCTCACCCTCAACCTCATCAGCAGCCTAAACCTAAGCCTAACCCTAAACCGAACTCTAACCCACACACTCACCCTCACCCTAACCCTAAACCTAACACTAACCATAACTCTAACCCTAAGCCTCACACTAACCCCCACTCTAACCGTAACATAACACTAACCCTAACCCTAACCCTCACACTAACCCTCACCCTAAGCCTAACTGTAACCCTAAACCTCACCCTAAACCTAACCCTAACTCTAACACTAATCCTAACCCTAAAGCTCACCCTAAACCTAACCCTAACCCACACCCTGACCCTCACCCTATATGTAACCCTAAACCTAAAATTAAAAATAACCTTAACACTAAACCTAAACCTCACCCTAACTGTAACCCTCACCCTAACCCTAACCCTCACCCTAACACTTACCCTCACCCTAACACTAACCCTAATCCTAACACTAACCCTCACACTAACCCTAACCCTAAACCTCACCCTAACCCTAACCCTTACCCTAACCCTCACCCTCACCCTAGCCCACAACTTAACCCTAATTCTAACCCTTATCCTCACCTAACACTAACCCTCATCCTCATCCTAAACCTCACATTAAACCTAACCCTCATCCTCACCCTAACCCTTAACCCTCACACTTTCCCTAACCCTCACCCTAACTCTAACCCTCACCCTTATCTTAACCCTCACCCACACCTTAACCCTCAACTTTCCCCTTACCATCACCCTCACCCTAAGACTCACCCTATCCCTAAACGTCATTCTAACCTTCAAGCTAACCATCAACCTAACCGTAACCCTCACCCTCAATCTCACCCTCAGCCTAAACCTCAGCCTAAGCCTAACCCTAACACTAACCCTCACACTCAACCTAGCCCTCACCCTAATCATAACCCTAAACCTCATCCTAACCGTCACTTTAATTCTAAACCTAACTATCACCAAACACTAATCCGCACCCCCACCCTCACCCTCAGCCTAAGCATAAGCGTAACCCTAACCCTCACACTCACCCTCACCCAAACCTAATCCTAAACCTAACCCTAACCCTAACCCTCAAACTAACCCTCACCCTAACCCTAACCCTAACACTAACCCTAACCCTAACCCTGACCCTAACCCCAACCCTGACTCTAAACCTAATCATAACCCTAACACTAACCCTCACACTAACCCTAACCCTCACCCTAAACCTAAACCTCACCCTAACCCTAACCCTAACCCTCAACCTCACCCTAACCCTAATCCTAACCCTAACACTCACCCTCACTTCAAAGGTAACCTTAACCATAACACTAACAATAACCCTAACCCTAACCCTAACCCTAACCCTCACCCTCACCCTAACCCTAATCCTAACCCTAACCCTCACCCTAACCCTAAACCTTACCCTCACCATAACACTAACCCTCATCCTAACACTCACCCTAACCATAATCCTCACCCTCAACATGACACTAACCCTAACCCCCACCCTCACCCTCAGCCTAACCCTAAGCCTAAGCCTAACCCTAACCCTAACCCTCACACTCACAGTCACAGTAATCCTAATCCTAACCCTAACCCTAACCATAAACCTCACCCTCAGCCTCACTCTCACTGCAAACTTAACCCTAACCATAACACTAACAATAACCCAAACCCTAACCCTAACCCTAACCCTAACTCTAACCCTAAACCTAACCCTAACCCTCATCTTCACCCCCACACTCAGCCTCAGCCTAACCCTAAGCCTAACCCTAACACTAACCCTAACTCTAATCCTAAACCTCACCCTCACCGTAACTCTATCTCTAAACCTACCCCTAAACCTCACCTTAACCCTAACCCTAAACCTCACCCGCACCCTCACCCTCACCGTAACTCTAAACCTAACCCTAACAATAACACTAACCCTAAGAATAACCATCACCCTAACCCTAATCATCACTCCCATCCTCACCCTTAGCCTAAGCCTAAGCCTAAGCCTAAGCCTAACCCTAACCCTCACCCTCACACTGACCCTAACCCTAACCCTAACCCTAACCCTATCCCTGAACCTTAACCTAACCCTCACCCTCACCCTAATGCTAACACTAAACCTAAACCTAACCCTCACCCTAACCCTCCCCTTAACCCTAACTCTAAACCTAAACCTCACCAGCACCCTAACCCTAACCTTAAACCTAAACCTCACCCTAAAACTCACCCTAACCCTCACCCTCACCCTCACTCTCACCGTGACCGTAACTCTAACCCTAACCCTAACAATAACACTAACCTTAAACCTAACCCTAACCATAACCCTCAAATGAGCCTCACCCTCACTGTAAAATTAACACTAACCATAGCACTAACAATAACCCTAACCTTAACCCTAAGCCTAACCCTGAACCTAACCCTCACCTTAACCTTAACCATAAACCTAACACTAACCCTAACCCTAACCCTGAAAGTAACACTAACCCTAACCAAAACCAAAAACCTCATCCAAACCCTCACCCTAAACCTAAGGCTAACCCTCACTCTAACCCTAACCCTCACCTTGACAATCCGCATAAGCCTAACCCGAACTCTAACCCTCACCCTAACCCTCACCCTAAACAAAACCCTAACACTAACCCTAACTCTAACCCTAAACCTCACGATCAACCTAACCCTAACTCTAACCCTAACCCTATACCTAAATTTCAACCTAAACCTAACCCTAACCCTCAGATTAACCCTTACCCTAACCCTAACCTAACACTAACCCTAACCCTAACCCTCACACTAACCCTCACTCTAAGCCTAACCCTAATCCTAACCCTAACCCTAACCCTCACCCTCACCCTCAACATAACCCTAAACATAAAATTGAAAATATCCCTAGCAGGAACCCTAACCCTCAACCTATCTGTAACACTAATCCTAAACCTAAACCTCACCCTAACCCTCCCATTAACCCTAACTCTAAACCTAAACCTCACCAGCACCCTAACCCTAACCTTAAAACTAAACCTCACCCTAAACCTCACCCTAACCCTTACCCTCACCCTCACTCTCACCGTGACCGTAACTCTAACCCTAACCCTAACAATAACATTAAACTTAAACCTAAGCCTAACCCTAACACTAACCATAACCCTCAACCTGAGCTTCACCCTCACTGCAAAATTAACACTAACCATAACACTAACAATAAACCTAAACTTAACCCTAAGCCTAACCCTAACCCTAAACCTCACCTTAACCCTAACCATAAACCTAAACCTAACACTAACCCTAACCCTAAAAGTAACATTAACCCTAACCATAACCAAAAACCTCATCCAAAACCTCTCCCTAAACCTAACGCTAACCCTCACCCTAATCCTAACCCTCACCCTCACAATCCGCCTAAGCCTAACCCGAACTCTAACCCTCACACTAAGCATCACCCTAAACATAACCCTAACACTAACCCTAACTCTAACCCTAAACCTCACAATCAACCTAACCCTAACTCTAACCCTAACCCTATACCTAATCCTCAACCTAAACCTAACCCTAACCCTCACACTATCCCTCACCCTAACCCTAACCTAACACTAACCCTAACCCTATCCCTCACACTAACCCTCACACTAAGCCTAACTCTAACCCTAAACCGCACCCTAACCCTAACCCTAACTCTAACCTAATCCTAACCTTAAACCTCACCCTAAACCTAACCCTAAACTTCACCCTCACCCTCAACCTCAACGTAACCTTAAATTTAAAATTAAAAATAATCCTAGCAGGAAAACTAACCCTCAACCTATCTGTAACCCTAACCCTAAACCTAACCCTCACAATAACACTTACCCTCACAATAACACTTACCCTCACCCTAACCCTAACCCTAACTCTAACCCTAATCCTAAACCTAAATCTCTCCCTAAATCTAACCCTAACCCTCACACTCACCCTCAATCTCACACTCACCCTAACCCTAATCCTAACCCTAACCCTAATTCTAACCATAACCCTCACCCTCACTCCAAAAATAACCTTAACCATAACACTAACAATAAACCTAACTCTAACCCTAATCCTAACCCTCACCCTCACCCTAACCCTAATCCTAACCCTAACCCTCACACTAACCCTAACCCTCACACTCACTGTAACCCTAACCCTCATCCTAACCCTCACCCTAACTCTAATCCTCACCGTCACTGTAACACAAACGCTCACTCCCACCCTCACCCTCAGCCTAACCCTAAGCCTAAGCCTAACCCTAACCCTAACCCTAACCCTCACACTCACCCTCACCCTAACCCTAATCCTAACCTAACCCTATCCCTAAAAATCAACCTAACCCTAACCCTCACCCTAACCCTCCCACTAACCCTAACTCTAAACCTAATCCTCACCCTCAACCTAGCCCTAACCCTAAACCTCACCCTAAATCTCACCTAACCCCAACCTTCACCCTCACCCTCACCCTCACCAAAACTCTAAACCTAACCCTAACAATAACACTAACCATAACCCTAACCTTAACCATAAACCTCACCCTCAGCCTCACCCTCACTGCAAACTTAAACCTAACACTAACCATAACACTAACATTAACCCTTACACTAACCCTAACCCTAACCCTAACCCTAACTCTAACCCTAACCCTAAAACTAACCCTAATCCTCACGCCCACGCTCAGCCTCATTCTAACCCTAAGCCTAACCCTAACATTAACCTTAACTTTAACCCTAAACCTCACCCTCACCCTAAACCTATCTCTAAACCTAACACTAAACCTCAGCTTAACCCTAATCCTAACACTACCCGCACACTCACCCTCACTTTAACTCTAACCCTAACCCTAACAGTAACACTAACCCTAACCCTAACCATCACCCTAACCCTAATCCTCACCCCCAGCCTCACCCTCAGCCTAACCCTAAGCCTAAGCCTAAACCTAACCCTCACCCTCACCCTAACCCTAATCCTAACCCTAACCCTCACCCTCACTCTCACAATGACCGTAACTCTAACCCTAACCCTAACAGTAATACTAACCCTTACCCAAACCCTAACACTAACCATAACCCTCACCCTGAGCCTCACCCTCACCGCAAACTTAACACTAACCAAAACACTAACAATAACCCTAACCCTAACCCTAACCCTAATCCTAAACTTAACCTTAACCCTAACCCAAACCCTCACCCTAACCCTAACCCTAAAACTAACCCTAATCGTAACCCTAAAACTAACCCTAACCATAACCATAACCACAAACCTCATCCTAACCCTCACCCTAAACCTAAACCTAACCCTCACCCTAAACCTAACCCTAACCCTCACCCGCAGGCTCGGCCTAAGCCTAAGCCTAAGCCTAACCCTCACCCTTACCCTCACCCTAACCCTAATCCTAACACTCACCCTAAACCTAACCCTCACCTTCAACCTCACCCTCAGCCTAATGCTAAGCCTTACTCTAAACCTAAGCCTAACCCACACACTCACCCTCACCCTAACCATAATCCTAATTCTAAACCTAACTCTAACCCTAACACTCACACTAACCCTCACCCTAATCTTAACCCTAAAACTAACTCTAACCCTCACCCTAACAGTAACCCTAACTCTAACCCTAATCCTAACCCTAAACCTCACACTATCCCTAACCCTCACCCTCACCCTCACCCTCAACGTAACACTTAACCTAAAATTAAAAATAACCCTAACATGAACCCTAACCCTCAACCTAACTGTAACCCTCACCCTAACCCTAACCATCACCCTAACACATACCCCCACCCTAACACTAACCATAACACTAACACTAACCCTCACACTAACCCTAACACTCATCCTAACCCTACACCTCACCCTAACCCTAACCCTAACCCTAACCCCCAGCCTCACCCTAGCCCTCACCCTAACCCTAATTCTAACTCTTATCCTCACATAACCCTAAACCCTTATCCTCACCCTAAACCTCACACTAACCCTAACCCTAATCCTCAATCTAACCCTCACCTTCACCCTAACCCCTAACCCTCACACTTACCCTAACCCTCACCCTAACCCTAACCCTGACCCTTTTCTTAACCCTCACCCACAACCTAACCCTCAATTTTACCCTTACCTTCACCCTCACCCTAACAATCAATCTATCCCTAACCCTCATCGTAACCTTCAAGCTAACCGTAACACTAAACGTCACCCTTACCCTAACCTTCACCCTCAATCTCACCCTCACCCTAACCCTAATCCTAACCATAAACCTAATCCTAACCCTAACCCTCACCCTCAGCCTCACGCTCACTCCAAAAGTAACCTTAACCATAAAACTAACAATAAACCTAACTCTAACCCTAATCCTAACCCTCACCCTCACCCTAACCCTAATCCTAAACGTAACCCTCACCCTAACCCTAACCTTCACCCTCACTGTAATCCCAACCCTCATCCTAACCCTCACCCTAACTCTAATCCTCACCGTCACTGTAACAGAAATGCTCACTCCCACCCTCACCCTCAGCCTAACCCTAAGCCTAAGCCTAACCCTAACCCTAATCCTAACCCTCACACTCACCCTCACCCTAACCCTAATCCTAACCCTAACCCTATCCCTAAAAATCAACCTAACCCTAACCCTCACCCTAACGCTCCCACTAACCCTAACTCTAAACCTAATCCTCAGCCTCAACCTAGCCCTAACCCTAAACCTCACCCTAAATCTCACCTAACCGTAACTGTAACATTCACCCTCAACGTAACCCTAAACCTAACCCTAAACCTCACCCTAAGGCTAACCCTAACACTCACTCTCATCCTAACCCACACCCTAACCCTAAAACCGTAACCCTCATCCTAACCCTAAACCTCTCCCTCACACTCATGCTCGGCCGAAGCCTAAGCCTAAGACTAAGACTAACTGTAAACCTCACACTCACCCTAACCCTCACCCTAACCCTAACACTAACCCTCACCATCACCCTAGCCCATACTCTAACCCTATGCCTAAGCCTAACCCTCACCCTAACCCTCACCCTCACCCTAAGTCTAATCCTAAACCTAACCCTCACACTCACCCTCACCCTAACCCTAACTGTAACACTAACCCTAACCATAAAACTAACCCTTACCCTAATGCTAACTCTAACCCTAAACCTCATCCTCACCCTAACCATAACCCTCACCCTCACCCTCACCCTGCGCCTAACACTAAGACTATCCCTAACCCCAAACCTAACCTTAACACTAACCCTAAACCTAACCCTCACACTAACCCCCACCCTAACCCTGACCCTAAACCTCACCCTCACCCTAGCCCATAACTTAACCCTAAGCCTAATCATAACCCTCACCCTGACCCTCTCTAACCCTAACCCCAACCCTCACCCTAACCCTAACCCTCACCCTCACCCTCACCCTCAGCCTTCACCTAAGCCTAACCCTAACCTAAACATCACACTCACGCTAACCCTAATCCTAACCCTAAACTTAACACTCACCCTCACCCTAACCCTAACTCTAACACTAAGCCTAACCCTAACCCTCACCCTCAAAATCACCCTCAGCCTAACTCTAAGCTTAACTCCAAACCTAACCCTAAACCACACCCTCACTTTCACCCTAACCCTAAACCTAACCCTAACCCTAACCCTAACCCTCCTCCTAACTCTCACCATAACACTAACCCTAACACTAATACGAACACTAACCCTTAACCTCATCCTAATCCTAACCCTAATCCTCACCCTCACCGTTATTCTAACCCTAACCCTAATGATAACACTAACCCTAACCCTCACCCTCAGCCTCACCCTAACCCTAAGCCTCACCCTCAACCACACCCTCAGCCTAACCCTAAGCCGAACCTCAACCATAACCCTAAACCACACCCTCACACTCACCCTAACGCTAATCCTAACCCTAACCCTAACCCTAACCCTCCTCCTAACTCTCACCCTAACCCTAACCCTAACACTAACACTAACACTAACCCTTAACCTCATCCTAACCCTAAACCTAAACCTCACCCTCATGGTTATTCTAACCCTAACCCTAACCATAACACTAACCCTAACCCTAACCCTAACCCTCACCTTCAACCTAACCCAAACCCTCCTCCTAACACTAACCCTAACCCTAACCCTAAACGTCACCCTAACAATAAGTCTAACCCTCACCCTCAGCCTCCCCCTCAACATAAGATAAACCCAAATCATAACACTAACAATAACCCTAGCCATATCCCTAATCCTAACCCTCACCATCACCCTAACCCTAACCCTAACCCTCACCCTAACCCTAAACCTCACCCTCAATGTAACCCTGACCCTAACCCTAACTTCACCCTAATGCTAACCCTAACCCTCACCCTCACTCTAACCCTCACTGTAACCCTAATCCTAACCCTAAACCTCTTCCTAATCCTCACACAAATCTTAACACCCTAACCCTCACCCTAACCCTAACCCTAACCCTCACCCTCACCCTTAAGCTCGGCCTAAGCCTAAGCCTAAGCCTAAGACTAACCTAACCCTCACACTCACCTTCACCCTAACCCTAAACCTAACCCTCACACTAACCCTAACCGTAAAACTCACCCTTATGCTCAGCCTAAGCCTAAGCCTAAGCCTAAGCCTAACCCTCACCCTAACCCTCACCCTAACCCTAACACTAACCCCAACTCTAACCCTAAACCTCACCCTTACCCTAACCCTAACTCTAACCCTATTCCTAAACCTAAACCTCACCCTATCCCTAATGCTAACCCTCACCCTCAGAGTAACATTCAACCTAACCCTAATCTTACCAATAATCCTAACCCTAACGCTAACCCTCACCCTGTGTATAACCCTAACCCTAAACCTAACCCTACACCTCACCCTTAGGCTCAGCCTAATCCTAACCCTAACCCTAAGACTTACCCTTACCCTCACACTCACCCTCACCCTAACCCTAACAGTAACACTCACCCTAACCATAACCCTCACACTAACCCTCACCCTAATGCTAACACTAACCCTAAACCTCACCCGCACCCTAACCCTAACCCTCACCCGCACCCTAACCCTAACCCTTACCCTCACCCTCACCCTCCGCCTAACACTAATCCTATTCCTAACCCCAACCCTAAACTTAACACTAACGCTAAACCTAACCCTCATCCTAACCCTCAACCTCACCCTAGCCGATACCCTAACCCTAAGCCTAACCCTAACCCTAACACTAAACCTAACCCTAAACCTAACCATAAACCTCACCCTCAGCCTCACCCTCACTGTAAACTTAACACTAACCTAACACTAACCCTAACCCTAACCCTCACTGTAACCCTAACCTTAACCTTTAGCCTTACCCTCACCATAACCCTCACAATAACCCTAACCCTCAACCTAACCCTAACCCTAACCGTCACTCTCACCCTCACGCTCACCCTCAGCCTAACTTTAAAACTAACGCTGCTCCTAACACTAACCCTCAACTTCAACCTCACACTAACACTAAACCTAACCCTAAGCCTAACCCTCACACTCACCCTCACCCACACCTAAGCCTCACTGTTACCCTCACACTCATCCTCACAGTAAACCTAACCCTAACACTAACCCTAACTCTAACCCTAAACCTCACCCTTACCCTAACCCTAACTCTAACCCTATCCCTAAACCTAAACTTCACCCTAACCCTAACCCTAACCCTCACCCTCACAGTAACTTTCAACCTAACCTTAATCCTACCAATAACCCTAACCCTAACGCTAACCCTCACCCTGTCCATAATCCTCACCCTAACCCTAACCCTCACCCTCACCCTTAGGCTCAGCCTAAACCTAAGCTTAAGCCTAAGACTAAACCTTACCCTCACACTCACCCTCACCCTAACCCTAACAGTAACACTCTCCCTAACCCTAATCCTCACAATCACCCTCCCCCTCTGCCTAACACTAAGCCTATCCCTAACCCCAACCCTAAACTTAACAATAACCCGAAACCTAACCCTCACCCTAACCCTCACCCTCACCCTAGCCCATACCTTAACCATAAGCCTAATCCTAACCCTAACCCTAACCCTAACCCTAAACCTAACCATAAACCTCACCTTGAGCCTCACCCTCACCGCAAAATTAACACTAACCTAACACTAACGATAACCCTAACCCTAACCCTAAACCTTACTGTAACCCTAACCTTAACCTTTAGCCTTACCCTCACCATAACCCTCAAAATAACCCTAACCCTCAACCTAACCCTAACCCTAACCGTCACCATCACCCTCACGCTCAACCTGTCTAAATTGAAACCTAACGCTACTCCTAAAACTAACCCTCAACTTCACCCTCACCCTAACCCTAACCCAAACTCTAACCCTAACCCTCACACTCACCCTCACCCACACCCTAAGCCTCACTGTCACCATCACGTTCACCCTCACCCTAACACTAACCCTCACCCTCACACTAAACCTATCTCTCACCCTAACCATAAACCTCACAATCATCCTCACCCTTACCTCACCCAAAACCTAAACCTAATCCTAACACTCACCCTAAACCTCACCCTAACCCTAATGCTAACTGTAACCCTCACACTCATCCTAAACCTCACGTTAAACCTAACTCTCACCATAAATCTAACCCTAACCCTAACCCTCACCCTGACCCTAACTCTCACCCTAACCCTAATCCTAAACATAACCTTCACCCGAACCCTGACCCTAACCCTAACCCTAACCCTAACCCTCATCCTAAACCTCACCCTAACCCTAACCCTATCCCCAACCCTAACGTTAACCCTAACGCTCATCCTAACCATAACCGTACCCCTCAAACTAACTCTCATCCTAAACTTAACCCTAATACTAACCCTCACCCTAACCGTAACCATAGCACTCAACCTAACCCTAATCCTCACCCACACCCTCAGACTAATCTTCAGCCTAAACCTAACCCTAACCCTAATCTTAAACTAATCCTCACCCTCATCCTAACTGTAACCCTAAACTTCACCCTCAACCTTAGCCCCATCCTAACCCGAACCCTAACCCGAACCCTAACACGAACCCTCACCCTAACCCTCATCCTAACCCTCTCACAAACCCTCATCCTTACCCTAACCCTAACCCTTATCATAACCCTAAACCTCACCTTCACCCTAACCCTAACCCTATCTCTAACTCTCACACTCACCATAACCCTCACCCTAAACCTTACCCTCACCCTAACCCTCATCCCAACCCTCAACATATCCCTAACCCTAACCCTCAACCTAACCCTTACACTCACTCTAACACTAAGCCTAATCCTAACACTAACTCTCACACTAACCCTCACCCTAAATATCACCCTATCATTAACCCTAATCCTAACACTCACCCTAACCCTAACCCTCACCCTCACCCTCAGCCTAAAACTCAGCCTAAAGCCTAACCCTAACACTAACCCTAAGAGTCACCCTCACCCTCAACCAACCCTAAACCTAAAGCAAACCCTCAAACTAACCCTCACCCTCACCATAAACATCACCGTAACTCTAACACTCACCCTAATCCAAACCATAACCCGAACCCTCACCCTAAAGCTAACCCTCACCCTCACCCTAAACCTAACCATCACCCTAACCCTAACCCTGACCCTCATCTATCCCTCACCCTAAACCAAACCCTAACCCTCACCCTACCCGTCAACCACACCCTCACCCTAAACCTAACCCTAATGTTTACACTCAACATAACCCTAAACCTCACATTCACCGTCACCCTCAGCTTAAATCTAAGCCTAAAAATAAACCTAACCCTAACCCTCACACTCACCCTCACCCTAAACCTAATCCTAACCCTAAACCTAACACTCTCACTCACCGTCACGCTCAACCTAAACCTAACACAAACCCTCAACCGAACCTTCACCCTCACCCTAACCCTAACCCTCACCCTCAACCTAAACATCACCCTAAACCTAACACTCACCCTAACCCTTAGCTTAACCCTCACCCTAAACCTAACCCTCACCCTCACCCTAACCCTCAGGCTCAACTTAATCCTAATCCTAACCCTAACCCTCACCCTCACCCTCAACCTAACCCTACCCCTAACGCTAACCCTCACCCTAACACTAACCTCCAACCTAACCCTAACCTTAACCCGAACCCAAACCCTCACCCAAACCCTAACACTCACCCCAACCCTTACGCTCACCCTAACCCCAAACCTAATTGTCACCATAACCCTAACCCTGAAGCTCACAATCACCCTCAGCCTAACCCTAAAACTAAGCCTAACCCTATCCCTAAACCTCACACTCACCCTCACCCTAACCCTAATCGTAAACCTATCCCTAACCCTAACGCTCCTCCCAACTCTCACCCTAACCCTAACCCTAACACTATCACTAACATTATCCTAAAACTCACCCTAACCCTAACCTAATCCTCACCCTCACCCTTATTCTAACTCTAACCCTAATGATAACACTAACCCTAACCCTAACCCTAAAACTCATCCTCACCCTAAACCTAACCCTAAGTCTCAAACTCACCGTAACCCTAACACAAACCCTCAACTGAACCCTCACTCTTAGCCTCACCCTAACCCTCACCCTCACCCTAAACATCACCCTAACCCTAACCCTCACCCTTACCCTCACCCTAGTCCTAACCTTCATACTAACCCTAAACCTCACCCTAACCTAACCCTCAACCTAATGCTTACCCTCACCCTAACACTAAGGCTAAACCTAACATGAACCCACACAGTAACCCTAAACCTCAGCCTAACCCTAACCCTCACACTATCCCTAACCCTCACCCTAAGGCTAACCCTCACCCTCACCCTAACCCTAACCCTCACCCTCATCTAACCCTCACCCTCATCTAACCCTCACCCTAACCCTCACCCTAACACTCAACCACAACCTCACCCCAAACCTAACCCTAATTCTCACACTCAACATAACCCTAAACCTCACACTCACCCTCACCCTCAGCTTAAACCTAAGGCTAACAATAAACCGAACCCTAACCCTCATACTCACCCTCACCCTAACCCTAATCCTAACCCTAAACTTAACCCTCTCACTCACCCTCACCCTCAACCTAAACCTAACCCAAACACCAACCGAAACTTCACACTCACCCTAACCCTAACACTCACCCTCATGCTAGCCCTCACCCTAACCCTAATCCTAACCCTAATCCTCATCCCAAACTTCAACCTAACCATAACCCTAACCATCACTCAAAAGCTAATCCTCATCCCCACACTCACCCTCAGCCTAACCCTAACCCACAGCCTAACCCACACCCTAACCCTAACCCTAATCCTAACCCTCACCCTCAGCCTCACCCTCACTGTGAACTTAACCCTAACCATAAAACTAAAAATAACCCTAACCCTAAACCTAATCCTAACCCTCACCCTCACCCTATCCCTAAACTTAACCCTCACCTTAACCCTAACCCTCACACTCAACGTAATCCTAACCCTAAAACTAAACCTCACCCTAACGCTAACCCTGATCCTCACCCTCACTCTAGCCGTCAAACTAACAATAATCCTAACCCTAAACCTCATCCTAACCCTCACCCTAACCCTAAAACCCTAACCCTCTTCCTAACCCTAACCCTCTACCTCACACTCATGCTTGGCCTAAGCCTAAGCCTAAGACTAAGACTAACTGTAAACCTCACACTCACCCTAACCCTCACCCTAACCCTAACACTAACCCTCACCCTCACCCTAGCCCATACTCTAACTCTACTCCTAAGCCTAACCCTCACCCTAACCCTCACCCTCACCCTAAGTCTAAACATAACCCTAACCCTCACACTCACCCTCACCCTAACCCTAACTCTAACACTAACCCTAACTCTAACACTAACCCTCACCCTAATGCTAACTCTAACCCTAAACCTCATCCTCACCCTAACCCTTACCCTAACACTCACCCTCAACCTCACCCTCTGCCTAACACTAAGACTATCCCTAATCCCAACCCTAACCCTAACACTAACCCTAAACCTAACCCTCACACTAACCCTCACCCTAACACTGACCCTAACCCTCACCCTCACCCTAGCCCACACCTTAACCCTAAACCTAATCCTAACCCTCAAACTAACGCTCACCCTCAGCCTAAACCTAGGCCTAACCCTAACACTAACCCTAAACCTCACACTCACCCTAACGCTAATCCTAACCCTAAACTTAACCCTCACCCTCACCCTAACCCTAACTCTAACACAAAGCCTAACCCTAACCCTCAAACTCAGCCTCACCTTCAGCCTAACCCTAAGCCTAACCCCAACCGTAACCCTAAACGACACCCTCACATTCACCCTAACCCTAATCCTAACCCTAACCCTAACCCTAACCCTAACCCTAACACTAACACTAACCCTTAACCTCATCCTAACCCTAACCCTAATCCTCACCCTCACTGTTATTCTAACCCTAACCATAACGATAACACTAACCCTAACCCTAACCCTTACCCTCACCCTCACCTTTAACCAAACCCTCCTCCTAACCCTAACCCTAAACGTCACCCTAACCCTAACCCTAACGTTCACCCTCAGCCTCACCCTCAAAATAAGCTTAACCCTAACCATAACACTAGCAATAACCCTAACCATATCCCTAATTCTAACCCTCACCATCACCCAAACCCTAACTCTAACCCTCACCCTAACCCTAAAACTCATCCTCAATGTAATCCTAACCCTAACCCTAATCCTAACTTCACCCTAATGCTAACCCTAATCCTCACCCTCACACTAGCCCTCACCCTAACCCTAATCCTATCCCTGAACCTCATCCTAACCCTCACACAAATCCTAACACCCTAACCCTATCCATAACCCTAACTCTCACCCTCTCCCTCACACTCCACTTAACACTAAGACTATCCCTAACCCCAACCTTAACCCTAACACTAACCTTAAACCTAACCCTCACACTAACCCTCACCCTAACCCTGACCTTAACGTAACCCTCACTCTCACCCATATGCTCGGCCAAACCTAAGCCTAAGACTAACCCTAAACCTCACACTCAATTTCACCCTAACACTAACCCTCACACTAAACCTAAACCTAAAACTCACCCTCATGCTAGGCCTAAGCCTAAGCCTAAGCCTAACCCTAAACTTAACCCTCACCCTAACCCTCACCCTAACCCTAACCCTAACACTAACCCTAACTCTAACCCCAAATCTCACCCTTACCCTAACCCTAACTCTAACCCTGTCCCTAAACCTAAATCTCACCCTATCCCTAACCCTAACACTCACCCTCACAGTAACTTTCAACCTAAACCTAATCCTACCAATAACCCTAACCCTAACGCTAAACCTCACCTTGTCCATAACCCTCACTCTAATCCTAACCCTCACCCTCACCCTTAGGCTCAGGCTAAACCTAAGCCTAAGCCTAAGACTAACCCTTACCCTCACACTCACCCTCACCCTAACCCTAACAGTAACACTCACCCTAACCCTAACCCTTACACTAAACCTCACCCTAATGCTAAAACTAACCCTAAACCTCATCCGCACCCTAACCCTAACCCTCACCCTCACCCTCACCATCTGCCTAACACTAAGCCTATCCCTAACCCCAACCCTAAAACTAACACTAACCCAAAACCTAACCCTCACCCTCACCCTAGCCCATACCCTAACCCTAAGCCTAATCCTAACCGTCACCCTTAGCCTCACTCTAACCCTAACCCCAACCCTCACCCTAACACTAACCCTCACTCTCACCCTCACTATAACTCTAATCCTAACCCTAATCCTAACCTTCACCATAAACCTCACACTAACCTTAACCCTAACAAAAACCCTAACCCTAAACCTAAACATAAACTTCACCCTCAGCCTCACCCTCACCGCAAACTTAACACAAACCTAACACTAAAATTAACCCTAACCCTAACCCTAACCCTCACTGTAACCCTAACCTTAACCTTAACCCTGACCCTCACCATAACCCTCACACTAACCCTAACCCTCAACCTATAACTAACCCTAACCCTAACCGTCACCCTCACCCTCACGCTCACCCTCAGCCTAACTTTAAACCTAACGCTTCTCCTAACACTCACCCTCAACTTCACCCTCACACTAACCCTAACCCTAACCCTAACCCTCACACTCACCCTCAGCCACACCCTAAGCCTCACTGTCACCCTCACGCTCACTCTCACTGTAACCCTTACCCTAACCCTCACGCTAAACCTATCTCTCACCCTAACCATAAACCTCACAATCACCCTCACCCTAAACCTCACCCTAAACCTAATGCTAACTCTAACCCTCACACTCACCCTAAACCTCACGCTAACCCTTACTCTCACCATAAAGCTATCACTAACCCCAACCCTCACCCTGACACTAACCCTCACCCTAACCCTAACCCAAACCATAAACCTAACGCTCATCTTAACCGTAACCATACCCCTCAAACTAACTCTCATCCTAAACTTAACCCTATCCCAAACACTCACCCTAATCCTAACCCTAACTCTCAACCTAACCCTAATTCTCACCCACACCCTCAGCTTCATCCTCAGCCTAAAACTAACCCTAACCCTAATCCTAACCCTAAACTTCACACTCATCCTAACTCTAAACATAAACTTCACTCTCATCCTCACCCCCACCCTCACCCTAACCCTAACCCGAACCCTAACCCGAACCCTCAACCTAACCCTCATCCTAACCCTCTCCCTAACCCTCATCCTAACCCTAACCCTAGCCCTTACCATAACCCTAAACATCACCCTCAACCTAACCCTAACCCTAACCCTAACCCTCACCCTAACACTAGCCTGAACCCTAACCCGAACCCCCACCCTAACCTTCATCCTAACCCTGTCCCTAACCCTCATCCTAACCCTAACCCTAGCCCTTACCATGACCCTAAACCTCACCCTCACCCTAACCCTAACCCTAACCCTAACCCTCACACCCACCATAACCCTCACCCTAAACCTTACCCTCACCGTAACCCTCATCCCAACCCTCAGACTATCACTAACCCTAACCCTCAACCTAACCCTTACACTCGCTCTAAAAATAAACCTAACCCTAACACTAACTCTCACACCAACCCTCACCCTAAATATCACCCTATCATTATCCCTAAACCTAACCCTCACCCTAACCCTAACCGTCACCCTCACCCTCAGCCTAACCCTCAGCCTAAAGCCTAAGACTAACCCTAAATCTCAGAGTCACCCTCACCCTAAGCCAAAGACTAAGCGTCACCCACACCCTCAACCTCACCCTAAACCTAAAGCAACCCCTCAAACCAACGCTCACCCTCAACATAAACATCACCATAACCCTAACACTCACCCTAATCCGCACCATAACCCGAACCCTCACCCTAACGCTAACCCTCACCCTCACCCTAACCCTAACCCTGACCCTAACCCTAACCCTCACCCTCATCTAACCCTCACCCTAACCCAAACCCTAACCCTCACCCTAACCCTCAACCACACCCTCACCCTAATCCTAACCCTAATTCTCACACTCAACATAACCCTAAACCTCACACTCACCCTCACCATCAGCTTAAACCTAAGCCTAACAATAAACCTAACCCTAACACTCACACTCAACCTCACCCTAAACCGAATCCTAACCCTAAACCTAACCCACTCACACACCCTCACCCTCAACCTAACCCTAACACAAACCCTCAACTGAAACTTCACCCTCACCCTAACCCTAACCCTCACGCTCAACCTAAACATCACCCTAAACCTAACCCTCACTCTAAACCTTAGCCTAACCCTCACCCTAACCCTAACCCTCACCCTCAACCTCATCCTCAGGCTCACCTTAAACCTAATCCTAACCCTAAACTTCATCCTCACCCTCAACTTAAACCTACCCCTAACGCTAACCCTCACCCTAACACTAACCACCAACATAACCCTAACCCTAAACCTAACGCTAACCCTCACCCAAACCCTAACACTCACCCCAACCGTTACCCTCACCCTAACCCCAAACCTAATGCTCACCATAACCCTAACCCTCAAGCTCACAGTCACCCTCAGCCTAACCCTAAACCTAAGCCTAACCCTATCCCTAAACCTCACCATCACCCTCACCCTAAACCTAATCCTAACCCTAACCCTAACCCTAACCCTCCATCTAACTCTCACCCTAAACCTAACCCTAACACAATCAATAACATTAAGCCTAAAACTCACCCTAACCCTAACCCTAATCCTCACCCTCACCGTTATTCTAACCCTAACCCTAACGATAACACTAACCCTAATCCTAACCCTCACCCTCACCCTAAACCTAAACCTAAGTCTCAACCTCACCCTAACCCTAACCCAAATATTCAACTGAACCCTTACCCTCACCTTCTCCCTCACCCTAACCCTCACCCTCACCCTAACCCTAACCCTCACCATTACCCTCACCCTAGCCAAAACCCTCATACTAACCCTAAACTTCACCCTAACCTAACCCTAAACCTAACCCTTACCCTCACCCTAACACTAAGGCTAAACCTAACATGAGCACTTACAGTAACCCTAAACCTCACCCTAAACTTAACCCTTACACTATGACTAACCCTCACCCTAACCCTAACCCTAACCCTCACCCTAAACCTAATCATCACCCTCACCCTCACACTCAGCCTAACCCTCAGCCTAAAGCATAACCCTAACCCTCACAATCACCCTCACCCTAAACCTAAACCTAAGCGTCACCCTCGCTCTCAACCTCACCCTCAACCTAACGCAAACCCTCAAACCAACCCTCATCCTCACCATAAACATCACCGTAACCCTAACACTCAACCTAATCAGCACCAAATCCCTAACCCTCACCCTAACGCTAACCCTCACCATCACCCTAACCCTAACCCTCACCCTAATCCTAACCCTCACCGTCATCTAACCCTCACCCTAAACCAAACCCTAAACCTCTCCCTAACCCTCAACCTCAACCTCACCCTAAAAATAACAGTAATGCTCACATTCAACATAGCTCTAACCCTCACACTCACCCTCACCCTCAGCTTAAACCTAAGCCAAACATGAACCCTAACCCTAAACCTCACACTCACCAACACCCTAAACCTAACGCTAAACCTAATCCTAACCCTCTCTCTCACCCTCAGACTCACCCTAACCCTAAACCAAACCCTCAACCTAAACATCACCCTAAACCTAACCCTTAGCCTAACCCTCACCCTAACCCTAACCCTCACCCTCACCCTCACCAACAGGCTCACACTAAACCTATTCCTAACCCTAACACTCACTCTCACCCTCAACCTAACCCTACCCCTAATGCTAACCCTCACTCTAAACCTAACCTCCAACCTAACCCTAAACCTCACCCTAAACCTAACCCTCAACCTAACCCTAACCCGCACCCTAACCCTAACCCTCATGCTCACAGTCACCCTCAGCCTAACCCTAAAACTAAGCCTAACCCTATCCCTAATCCTCACACTCACCGTCACCCTGAATCCAACCTTAAGTTTCACCCTCACCCTCAACCTCACCCTAACCCTAAACCAAACCCTCAACTTATCCCTCACCCTAACCCTCACCCTCACCCTAAACATCACCCTAACTCTAACCCTCACCCTTACCCTCACCCTAGCCCTAACCCTCATACTAACCCTAAACCTCACCCTAAACCTAACACTCAACCTAACCCTTACACTCACCCTAACACTAAGCCTAAACCTAACATGAACCCTCACAGTATCCCTAAACCTCACCCTAACCCTAACCCTCACATTAACCCTAACCCTCACCCTAACTCTAACCCTATCCCTCATCCTAACCCTCACTCTAACCCTAACCGTAACCCAAACCCTCACCCTCACAGTAACTTTAAACCTAACCCTAATCCTAACAATAACCCTAAACCTGACCCTAACCCTCACCCTGTCCATAACCCTCACCCTAACCCTAACCCACACCCTAACCCTAACCCTCACCCTCTCCCTTAGGCTCGGACTAAGCCTAAGCCTAAGACGAAGACTAACCCTTAACTTCAAACTCACCCTCACCCTATCCCTAAAAGTAAGAGTGACCCTAACCCTAAACCTCACACTAACCCTCACCGTAACACTAACACTAACCATAAACCTCACCCAAACCCCAACCCTAACCCTCACCCTCACCCTCACCCTCCGCCTAACACTAAGACTATCCCTAACCCCAACCCTAACCCTAAAACTAACCTTCAACGTGACCCTCACCCTAAACTCACTCTAACCCTGAATGTAACCCTCACCCTCACCTAAGCCCATACCCTAACCCTAAGCCTAAACCTAACCCTCACCCTAAACCTCACTCTAACCCTAACCCCAACCCACACCCTAACCTTAACCTTCACCTCACCCTCACCATAACTCTAATCCTAACCCTAACCCTAAACCTAACCCTCACACTCACCCTCACCTTAACCCTAATCCTAATCCTAACCTTAACCCTAACACTAACCATTACCCTAACCCTCACCCTACACTAAATCTAACCCTAAACCTCACCCTAAACCTCACCCTAACACTTACCTTCACACTAAAACTCACCTTAACCCGAACACTAACCATCACACTAACCCTAACCATCACCCTAAACTTAAAACTCATCCTAACCCTAACCCTAAACCTCAACCATGCCCTAACCCTAACCATTACCCTAACCCTAACACTCACCCTTACCGTAACCCCCACCCTCAACCTCAAGCTGGGCCTAAGCCTAAGCATAAGCCTAAGACTAACCCTAACCCTCACACTCACCCTCACCCTAACCCTAATCGTAACCCTAACCCTAACCCTAACCATCACACTAACCCTCACCCTAACGCTAACACTAACGCTAACCCTAACCCTCACCCTAACCCTCACCCTAACACTGAACCTTAACCATTACCATAACACTCACCCTCAGACTATTCCTCACCTTTACCCTTACTGTCACCCTTACCATAACCCTCACCCTAACCGTAATCCTCATCCTAACACCCTAACTGTACCCCTAACCATCACCCTAACCGTAACCCTCACCCTCACCATCAGCCTCAGCCTATCCCTAAGCCTAAGCCTAACCCTAACCCTAAACATCACCCTCATCCTAGCCCTCACCCTAACCCTAATCCTAACCCTAACCCTCATCCTAACCCTCAACTTAACCATAACCCTAACCATCACTCATAAGCGAATTCTCATCCCCATTATCACCCTCAGCCTAATCCTAAACCTAACCCTAATCCACACACTCAACCTCACTGTAACCCTTATCCTAAACCTAACCCTAACCCTAAACCTAATCCTAAACCTCACCCTCACCCTAACCCTAACCCTAACCCTCACCCTAACCCTAACCCTCACCCTCAACTTAACCCTAAACCTAAACCTCACCCTAACGCTAACTCGAACCCTCACCCTCACTCTAGCCCTCACTTAACCCTATTCCTAACCCTAAACCTCATCCTAACCCTTACCCTAACCCTAAAACCCTAACCCTCATTCTAACCCTAACCCTCTCCCTCACACTCATGCTCGGCCTAAGCCTAAGCCTAAGACTAAGACTCAACGTAACCCTCACACTAACCCTAACCCTCACCGCAACCCTAACACTAACCCTCACCCTCATCTTAGCCCATACTCTATCCCTAAGCCTAAACCTAACCCTCACCCTTACCCTCACTCTCACCCTCACCCTAAGTCTAATCCTAACCCTAACCCTCACACTCACCCTCATCCTAAACCTAATTGTAACACTAACCCTAACCCTAACACTAACCCTCACCCTAATGCTAACTCTAAACCTAAACCGCATCCTCACCCAAACTCTACCCGTCACCCTCACCTTCACCCTCTGCCTAACACTAAGCCTATCCCTAACCCCAACCCTAACCCTAACACTAACACTAAACCTAACTCTCACACTACCCCTCATCCTAAACCTCACCCTAACCCTCAACCTCACCCTCACCCTAAACCTAACCCTAATTCTCACACTCAACATAACCATAAAGGTCACACTCACACTCACCCTCAGCTTAAACCTAAGCCTAAAAATAACCCTAACCCTAACCCTCACCCTCACCCTCACCCTAAACCTAATCCTAACCATAAACTTAACCCTCTCACTCACCCTCAACCTCACTCTAACCCTAACCGAAACCCTTAACCGAACCCTCACCCTCAACCTCACCCTCAACCTCACCCTCAACCTAACCCTAACACTCACCCTAACCCTCAACCTAACCCTACCCCTAACGCTAACACACATCCTAACCCTAAACTCCAACCTAATCCTATCCCTAACCCTAACACTAACACTCAACCTAACCCTAAACTCCAACCTAACCCTAACCCTCACCCTAACCCTAACACTCACCCCAACCCTTACCTTCACCCTAACCCTAAACCTCACCCTAACCCTAACCCTCAAGCTCACAGTCACCGTCAGCCTAACCCTAAACTTAAGCCTAAACCCATACCAAACCCTCACACACACCCTCACACTAATCCTAACCCTAGGACTCACCCTCACCCTAAACCTCACCCTAACGCTAACCCAAACAGTCAACTTAACCCTCACACTCACCCTAACCCTAACCCTCACACTCACCCTAAACATCACCCTAATCCTAACCCTCACCCTTATACTAACCCTAAACCTCACCCTAAACCTAACCCTCAACCTAACCGTAACCCTAACCCTAACACTAAGCCTAAACCTAACATAAACCCTCAAAGTAACCCTAAACCTCACCCTAACCCTAACTCTCACACTAACGCTAACCCTCACCCTAACCCTAATACTAAACCTACCCTTCACCCTACCCCTCACTCTAACCCTTAACCCAACCTGAACCCTCATCCTCACCGTCACCCTAACACTCACCCAACCCTAACTCTCAACCAAACCCTAAACCTCATACTCTCCTGAACCCTAACCCTCACTCTAACACTCACACTCATCCTCACCCTAAACCTCACCATAACCCTAACCCCCACCCTAACCTCACCCTTACCCTCAACCTAACCCTCACCCTCAACCTTAACCTAACTGTAAACACTAACCCTAACTCTCACCCTAACCCTAACCCTCACCCTAACTCTCACCCTCACCATAGCCCTTACCCTAACCCTAATCCTAACCATAACCCTCACCCTAAATCTAAACCTCAACCTAACCCTAACCCTCACCCTCATCTAACCCTCACCCTAACCCAAACCTAACCATCACCCTAACCCTCACCTTAACCCTAAGCCTCACACTAACCTAACCCTAACACTCACCCTAACCCTCACACTAACCCTAATGCTAACCCTAATCCTAACCATAACCCTCACCCTAAACCTAACCCTCAACCTAACCCTAACCCTCACACTCATCTAACCCTCACCCTAACCCAACCCTAACCCTCAGCCTAACCCTCACCCTAACCCTAACCCTCATCCTAACCTAACCCTAACACTCACCCTAACCCTCACATTAGCCCTAATGCTAACCCTAACCCTCACCCTCACACTAACCCTCAACCTAACCCTCAACCTCACCCTAACCTTCACCCTAACCCTAAACCTAACCCTCACCCTCCCGCTAAACTTTAGCCTTTCCCTCACCCTAACACTCACACTAAACCCAAACCTCAGCCTAACCTTAACCCTAACCGTCACCCTCACCCTCACGCTCACCCTCAGCCTAACTTTAAACCTAACACTACTCCTAACACTAACCCTCAACTTTACCCTCACACTAACCCTAACCCTAACCCTAAGCCTAACCCTCACACTCACCCTCACCCACAACCTAACCCTCACTGTCACCCTCACGCTCACCCTCACAATAACCCTAACCCTAACCCTAACCCTCACTCTAAACCTATCTCTCCCCATAACCATAAACCTCACAATCACCCTCACCCTCACCTCAACCTAACCCTAAACCTAAACCTAACCCTCACCCTAAACGTCACCCTAATCCTAATGCTAACTCTAAACCTCACACTCACCCTAAACTTCACGCTAACCCTTACTCTCATCGTAAATCTAAACCTAACCCTAACCCTCACTCTGTCCATAACCCTCACCTGAAACCTAATCCTAACCCTAGCCCTCACCCTCACCCTCAACCTAACCCTACCCCTAACGCTAACCCTCACCCTAAACCTAATCTCCAACCTAAAACTAACCCTAACCCAATCTCTAACCCTCACCCTAAACCTAACCCTCATCCTAACCCTAACCCTCACCCTCACAGTCACCCTCAGCCTAACCCTAAACCTAAGCCTAACCCTATCCCTAATCCTCACATTCACCGTCACCCTAAACCTAAACCTAAGTCACACCCTCACCCTCAACCTCACCCTAACGCTAACCCAAACCCTCAACTGAACCCTCACCCTCACCCTAACACTCACCCTAACCCTAACCCTCACACTCACCATAACCCTCAAATTAAACCTTACCCTCACCCTAACCCTGACCCAATCCTCACCCTATCCCTAATCCTAACCCTCAACCTAACACTTACACTCACTCTAACACTAAGCCTAACCCTAACACTAACTCTCTCACTAACCCTCACCCTAAATATCACCCTATTATTAACCCTAACCTTAACCCTATCCCTCAACCTCACCCTCAGGCTAACCAACAGCCTAAATCCTAACCCTAACCCTAACCCTCAGAGTCACCCTCACCCTAACCCTAATCCTAAGCCTCACCCTCACCCTCAACCTCAACCTAAACCTAACGCAAACCCTCAAACCAACCCTCACCCTCACCATAAACAGGACCGTAACCCTAACACTCACCCTAATCCGCACCATAAACCTAACCCTCACCGTAACGCTGTCACCCTCACCCTAACCCTAACCCTCACCCTAACCCTAACCCTCACCCTCATCTAACCCTCAACCTAACCCAAACCCGAACCCTCACCCTAACCCTCAACCTCACCCTCACCCTAAACCTAACCCTAATGCTCACACTCAACATAACCCTAAACCTCACACTCACCCTCACCCTCAGCTTAAACCTAAGCCTAACAATAACACGAACCCTAACACTCACACTCACCCTCACCCTAAACCTAACCCTAACCCTAATCCTAACCCTCTCACTCACCCTCACACTCACCCTAACCCTAATCCAAACTCTCAACCTAAACATCACCTTAAACCTAACCCTCACACTAAACCTTAGCCTAACCCTCACCTTAACCCTAAACCTCACCCTCACCCTCACCCACAGGCTCACCCTAAACCTACTCCTAACCCTAGCCCTCCCCCTCCCCCTCAACCTACCCCAACCCCTAACGCTAACCCTCACCCTAAACCTAAACTCCAACCTAAACCTAACCCTAACCCTACAGCTAACCCTCACCCTAAACCTAACCCTCACCCTAACCCTAACCCTCACCCTAACCCTAACCCTCACGCTCACAGTCACCTTCAGCCTAAACCTAAACCTAAGCTTAACCCTATCCCTAATCCTCACACCATCACCCTAAACCTAACCCTGAGTCTCACCCTCACCCTCAACCTCACCCTAACCCTAACACAAACCCTCAACTGAACCCTCACACTCACCCTCACCCTAAACCTAACCCTAAAACTAACCCTCACACTCACCATACCCTCACCCTAAACCTTACCCTCACCCTAACCCTCTTCCCAACCCTCACCCTATCCCTAACCGTAACCCTCAACCTAACCCTTACTCTCACTCTAACACTAAGCCTAATCTTAACACTAACTCTCACACTAACCCTCACCCTAAATATCACTCTATAATTAAACCTAAACCTAACACTAACCCTCACCCTCACCCTCAGCATAAGCAACAGCCTAAAGCCTAACCCTAACCCTAACCCTCACAGTCACCCTCACCCTAAAACTAACCCTAAGCCTCACCCTCACCCCCAACCTCAACCTAAAACTAACGCAAACCTTCAAACCAACCCTCACCCTCATCATAAACATCAGGGTAACCCTAAAACTCACCCAAATCTGCACCATAAGCCTAACCCTCACCCTAACGCTAACTCTCACCGTCACCCTAACTCGAACCCTCACCCTAACCCTAACCCTCACCCTCATCTAACCCTCACCCTAACCCAAACCCTAACCCTCAAACACACCCTCACCCTAAACCTAACCCTAATGCTCACACTCAACATAACCCTAACCCTCACACTCACCCTCACCCTCAGCTTAAACCTAAGCCTAACAATAACCCTAACCCTAACCCTCACACTCACCCTCACCCTAAACCTAATCCTAAACCTAAACCTAACTCTCTCACTCAACCTCACCCTCAACCTAACCCTAACCCTCAACCTAAACATCACCCTAAACCTAACCCTCACCCTAATCCTTAGCCTAACCCTCACCCTAAGCCTAACCCTCACCCTCACCCTCACCCACAGGCTCACCTTAAACCTAATCCTAACCCTAACCCTCACTCTCACAATCAACCTTATCCTACCTCTAGCGCTAACCCTCACCCTAACCTAACCTCCAATCTAACCCTAACCCTAAACCTAACGCTACCCCTCACCCAAACCTTAACACTCACCCCAACATTTACCATCACCCTAACCCCAACCCTAATGCTCACCATAATACTAACCCTCAAGCTCACAGTCACCCTCAGCCTAACCCTAAAACTAAGCCTAAACCTATCCCTAAACCTCACACTCACCCTCACCATAAACCTAACACTAAGTCTCAACCTCACCCTAACCCTAACCCAAACCCTCAACTGAAAACTCACCCTCACCCTCACCCTCACCCTAAACATTACCCTAACCCTAACCCTCACCCTTACCCTCAACTTAGCCCTAACCCTCATACTAACCCTAAACCTCACCCTAAACCTGACCCTCAACCTAACCCTTACCCTCACCCTAACACTTAGCCGAAACCTAACATGAACCCTCACAGTAACCCTAAACCTCACCCTAACCCTAAACCTCACCCTAACGCTAATCCTCACCCTCACCCTAACCCTAACCCTCACCCTAACCCTCACCATCACCCTCACCCTCACCCTCAGCCTAACCCTCAGCCTAAAGCCTAACCCTAACCCTAACCCTCAGAGTCACCCTCACCCTAACCCTAAATCTAAGCCTCACCCTCACCCTCAACCTCACCCTAAACCTAAAACAAACCCTCAAACCTACCCTCACCCTCACCCTAAACATCACCCTAACATTAACCCTCACCCTACTCCGCACCAAAACCCTAACCCTCACCCTAACGCTAATCCTCACCCTCACCCTAACCCTAACCCTCACCCTAACCCTAACCCTCACACTCATCTAACCCTCACCCTAACCCAAACCCTAACCCTCACCCTAACCCTCAACCTCACCCTCACCCTAAACCTAACCCTCATGCTCACACTCAACATAACACTAACCCTCAAACTCACTCTCTCACCCTCAGCTTAAAACTTAAGCCTAACAATAACCGGAACCCTAACCCTCACACTCACCCTAACCCTAAACCTAACACTAACCCTAATACTAACCCTCTCACTCACCCTCACACTCACCCTAAGCCTAACCCCAACTCTAAACCTAAACATCACCCTAAACTTATCCCTCACCATATCCCTTAACCTAACCCTCACCAAAACATTATCCCTCACCCTCACCCTCACCGACAGGCTCAACCTAAACCTAATCCTAACCCTAGCCCTCAACCTCACGCTCAACCTTACCCTACCCCTAACGCTAACCCTCACCCTAAACCTAACCTCCAACCTAACGCTAACACTAACCCTAATGCTAACCCTCACCCTAAACCTAACCCTCACCCTAACCCCAACCCTCACGCTCACAGTCACCCTCAGCCTAACCGTAAACCTAAGCCTAAACCTATCCCTAAACCTCACACTCACCATCACCCTAAACCTAACCCTAAGTCTCACCCTCACCCTCAACCTAACCCTAACCCTAACCCAAACCCTCAACTGTACCATCACCCTCACTCTCACCCTCACCCTCACCCTAACCCTCACACTCACCATAACCCTCACCCTAAACCTTACCCTCACCCTAATCCTCATCCAACCCTCACCCTATCCCTAACCCTAACCCTCAACCTAACACTTACACTCACTCTACCACTAAGCCTAACCCAAACACTAACTCTCACACTAACCCTCACCCTAAATATCACCCTTTCATTAACCCTTACCCTAACCCTAACCCTCACCCTCACCCTCAGGCTAACCCTCATCCTAAAGCCTAAACCTAACACTAACCATCAGAGTCACCTTAAAACTAACCCTAAATCTAAGCCTCACACTCACTCTCAACCTCACCCTAAACCTAACGCAAACCGTCAAATCAACGCTCACCCTCACCCTAAACATAACCCTAACATTAACCCTCAGCCTAATCCACACCAAAACCCTAACCCTCACCCTAACGCTAATCCTCACCCTCAACCTAACCCTCACCCTCATCTAACCCTCACCCTAACCCTAACCCACACCCTCATCTAACCCTCACCCTAACCCTAACCCTGACCCTCATCTAACCCTCACCCTAAACCAAACCCTAACCCTCACCCTAACCCTCAAACACTCCCTCACCATAAACCTAACACTAATGCTCACACTCAACATAACACTAACCCTCACACTCACACTCACCCTCAGCTTAAACCTAAGCCTAACAATAACGCGAACCCTAACCCTCACACTCACCCTCACCATAAACCTAACCCTAACACTAATCCTAACCCTCTTACTCACCCTCACACTCACCCTAACCCTAACCCAAACCCTCAACCAAAACATCACCCTAAAACTAACCCTCACCCTAACCCTTAGCCTAACCCTCACCATAATCTTAACCCTCACCCTCTCCCTCCCCCACAGGCTCAACCTAAACTTAATCCTAACCCTAGCCGTCACCCTCACCCTCAACCTAACCCTACCCCTAACGCTAACCCTCACCCTAAACCTAACCTCCAACCTAACGATAACCCTAACCCTAATGCTAACCCTCACCCTAAACCTAACCCTCACTCTAACCCTAATCCTCATGCTCACAGTCACCCTCAGCCTAACCCTAAACCTAAGCCTAACCCTATCCCTAAACCTCACACTCACCCTCACCCTAAACCTAACACTAAGTCTCAACCTCACCCTAACCCTAACTCAAACCCTCAACTGAACCCTCACCCTCACCCTCACCATAACCCTCACCCTCACTCTAAACATCTCCCTTACCCTAACCGTCACCCTTACCCTCACCTTATCCCTAAACCTCATACTAACCCTAAACCTCACCCTAAACATGACCCTCAACCTAATCCTTACCCTCACCCTAACACTAAGCCTAAACCTAACATGAACCCTCACAGTAATCCTAAAACTCACCCTAACCCCAACACTCACACTATACCTAACCCTCAAATGAACCCTAACCCTAACCCTCACCCTAACCCTAACCATCACACTCACCCTCACCCTCAGCCTAACCCTCAGCCTAAAGCCTAACCCTAACCCTAACCCTCACAGTCACCCTCACACTAACCCTAATTCTAAGCCTCACCCTCCCGCTCAACCTCACACTAAACCAAATGCAAATCCTCAAACCAACCCTCACCCTCACCCTAAATATCACCCTCACCCTAACCCTCACCCTAATCCGCACGAGAACCCTAACCCTCACCCTAACGCTAATCCTCACCCTCACCCTATCCCTAACCCTCACCCTCATTTAACCCTCACCTAACCCAAACCCTAACCCTCACCCTAACCCTCAAACTCACCCTCACCCTCATCCTAAACCTAACCCTAATGCTCACACTCAACATAACCCAAACCCTCACAATCACCCTAACCCTCAGCTTAAACCTAAGCCTAACAATAACCTGAAACCTAACCCTCACACTCACCCTCACCCTAAACCTAACCCTAACACTAATCCTAACCCTCTCACTCACCTTCACACGCACCCTAACCCTAAACCTAACCCTAAACCTAAACATCACCTTAAACCTAAACCTCACCCTAATCCTTAGCCTAACCCTCACCCTAACCCTAACCCTCACCCTCACCCTCAGGCTCACCTTAAACCTAATCCTAACCCTAACTCTCACCCTCACCCTCAACCTAGCCCTACCCCTAACGCTAACGCTCACCATAACCCTAACATCCAACCTAACCCTAACTCTAAACCTAATGCTAACCCTCACCCAAACCCTAACACTCACCCCAAAACTTACCCTCACCCTAACCCCAACCCTAATGCTCACCATAACCCTAACCCTCAAACTCATAGTCACCCTCAGCCTAACCCTAAACCTAAGCCTAACAGTATCCCTAAACCTCACACTTAACCTCACCCTAAACCTAACCCTAACCCCAACCCAAACCCTCAACTGAACCCTCAACCTCACCCTCACCCAAGCCCTAACCCTAATACTAACCCTAAACCTAACCCTAAACCTGACCCTCAACCTAACCCTTACCCTCACCCTAACACTAAGGCTAAACCTAACATGAACCCACACAGTAACCCTAAACCTCACCCTAACCCTAACCCTCACACTATCCCTAACCCTCACCCTAACGCTAACCCTCACCCTCACCCTAGCCCTAACCCTCACCCTCATCTAACCCTCACCCTAACCCTCACCCTAACCCTCACCCTAACACTCAACCACAACCTCACCCCAAACCTAACCCTAATGCTCACATTCAACATAACCCTAAACCTCACACTCACCCTCACCCTCAGCTTAAACCTAAGGCTAACAATAAACCGAACCCTAAACCTCACACTCACCCTCACCCTAACCCTAATCCTAACCCTAAACTTAACCCTCTCACTCACCCTCACCCTCAACCTAAACCTAACCCAAACACTCAACCGAAACTTCACACTCACCCTAACCCTAACCCTCACCCTCATCCTAGCCCTCACCCCAATCCTAATCCTAACCCTAATCCTCATCCCAAACTTCAACCTAACCATAACCCTAGCCATCACTCAAAAGCTAATCCTCATCCCCACACTCACCCTCAGCCTAACCCTAACTCTAAGCCTCACGCTCACCCTCAACCTCACCCTAAACTTAACACAAAACCTCAAGCCAACCCTCACACTCACCCTAAACATCACCTTCAACCTAAACGTCACCCTAATCCGCACCAGAACCCTAACCCTCCCCATAACGCTAACACTCACCCCCATCTAACCCTCACCCTAACCCAAACCCTAACCCTCACCTTAACCCTAAACATCACCCTCACCCTAAAACTAACGCTAAAGCTCACACTCAACATATCCCTAACCCTCACTCTCACCCTCACCCTCAGCTTAAACCTAAGCCTAACAATAACCCAAACCCTAACCCTCACACTCACCCTCACCTAAACCTAACCCTAACACTAATCCTAACCCTCTTACTCACTCTCACACTCACACTAACCCTAACCCAAACCCTCAACCTAAACATCACCCTAAACCTAACCCTCACCCTAACCCTTAGCCTAACCCTCACCCTAACCCTAACCCTCACCCTCACCCTCAGGCTCACCTTAAACCTAATCCTAACCCTAACCCTCACCCTCAACCTAACCCTTCCCCTAACGCTAAACCTCACCCTAACCCTAACCTCCAACCTAACCCTAACCCTAAACCTAACGCTAACCCTCACCCAAACCCTAACACTCACCCCAACACTTACCCTCACCCTAACCCCAACCCTAATGCTCACCATAACCCTAAACCTCAAGCTCATAGTCACCCTCAGCCTAACCTTAAACCTAACACTAATCCTATCCCTAAGCCTCACCCTCACCCTCACCCTAAACCTAACCCTAAGTCTCAACCTCACCCTAAACCTAACCCAAACCCTCAACTGAACCCTCACCCTCACCCTCACCCTAAACATCACCCTAACCCTAACCATCACCCTTAACCTCACCCAAGCCCTAACCCTCATACTAACCCTAAACCTCACCCTAAACCTGACCCTCAACCTAACCCTTACCCTCACCCTAACACAGAGCCTAAACCTAACATGAACCCTCACAGTTACCCTAACCCTCACCTCAACCCTAACCCTCACACTATATTTAACCCTCACCCTAACCCTAACACTAAACCTCACCCTAACCCTAACCATCACCCTCACTCTCACCCTGAGCCTAACACTCAGCCTAAAGCCTAACCCTAACCCTAACCCTCACAGTCAACCTCACCCTAACCCTAACTCTAATCCTCTAACTCACCCTCAACTTCACCCTAAACCTAATGCAAACCCTCAAACGAACCATCACACTCACCCTAAACATCACCCTAAACCTAAACCTCACCCTAACGCTATTCCTCACCCTCAACCTAACCCTAACCCTCACCCTAACCCTAACCCTCACCCTCATTTAACCCTCACCCTAAATCAAACCCTAACCCTCACCCTAACCCTCAACCTCACCCTCACCCTAAACCTAACCCTAATGCTGACACTCAACATAACCCTGACCCTCACACTCACCCTCACCCTCAGCTTAAACCTAAGCCTAACAATCATCCTAACCCTAAACCTCACACTCACCCTCACCCTAAACCTAACCCTAACCCTAATCCTAACCCTCTCACTGACCCTCACACTCACCCTAACCCTAACCCAAAACGTCAACCTAAACATCACCCTAAACCTAACCCTCACCCTAACCCTCACCCTAACCCTAACCCTCACCCTCAGCCTCACCCACAGGCTCACTCTAAACGCAATCCTAACCCTAACCCTCACCTTCACCCTCAACCAAACCCTCACCCTAACCCTAAACCTCACCCTAACCCTAACCCTCACGCTCACAGTCACCCTCAGCCTAACCCTAAACCTAAGCATAACCCTATCCTTAATCCTCACATTCACTGTCATCCTAAACCTAACCCTAAGTCTCACCCTCACCCTCACCCTCACCCTAACCCTAACCCAAACCCACAACTGAACCCTCACCCTCACCCTCACCCTAACCCTCACCCTCACCATAAACATCACCCTAACCCTAACCCTCACCATTACCCTCACCCTAGCCCTAACCCTCATACTAACCTTAAACCTCACCATAATCCTAACCCTCAACCTAACCCTTACTCTCACCCTAACACTAAGCCTAAACCTAACATGAACCCTCACAGTAACCGTAAACCTCACCCTAACCCTAACCCTCACACTAACCCTAACCCTCACCCTAACCCTAACCATACCCCTCACCCTAACCCTCACTCTGACCCTAAACCCAACCCTAACCCTCACCCTCACCATCATCCTAACACTCACCCAAACCTAACCCTCACCCAAACCCTAACCCTCATACTCTCCCTCACCCTCACCCTCACTCTAACTCTCACCCTCATCCTCACCCTAACCCTCACCCTAATCCTAACCCTATCAGTCACCCTCACCATCACCCTCACCCTCAGCCTACCTCTAAACCTAACACTACTCCTAAACCTATACCTCACCCAAACCCTCAACTTAACCCTAAACCTAACCCTCACTTTCACCCTAACCCTAACCTCACTGACAAGCTAGTATTCACCATAACCCTAATCCTAACCCTACCCCTCACCCTAACCCTAACCCTCACCCTAACACTCACCCTTACCCTCACCCTAACCCTCACCCTCACCCTAACCCTAAACCTCACCCTAACCCTAACCCTAACCCTCACCCTAACCTTTAACTTTACCCTCACCCTAACCCTCACACTAACTCTAACCCTCAACTTAATCCTAACCCTAACCATCAGCCTCACCCTCACCCTCACCCTAAGCCTCACTGTCACCCTCACGCTCACCCTCACCCTAAACCTAACCCTCACCCTAAACCTATCCCTCACTCTAACAATAAACCTCACAATCACCCTCACGCTCACCTCACCCTAACCCTAAACCTAATCCTAACCCTCAAGCTAAACCTACCCTAACCCTAATGTAACTCTAACTCTCAAACTCACGCTAAACCTCACGCTAACCCTTACTCTCAGCATGAATCTAACCCTAACCCTAACCCTCACACTAACCCTAACCCTCACCCTAACCCTAACCATACCCCTCACCCTAACCCTCACTCTGACCCTAAACCCAACCCTAACCCTCACCCTCACCATCATCCTAACACTCACCCAAACCTAACCCTCACCCAAACCCTAACCCTCATACTCTCCCTCACCCTCACCCTCACTCTAACTCTCACCCTCATCCTCACCCTAACCCTCACCCTAATCCTAACCCTATCAGTCACCCTCACCATCACCCTCACCCTCAGCCTACCTCTAAACCTAACACTACTCCTAAACCTATACCTCACCCAAACCGTCAACTTAACCCTAAACCTAACCCTCACTTTCACCCTAACCCTAACCTCACTGACAAGCTAGTATTCACCATAACCCTAATCCTAACCCTACCCCTCACCCTAACCCTAACCCTCACCCTAACACTCACCCTTACCCTCACCCTAACCCTCACCCTCACCCTAACCCTAAACCTCACCCTAACCCTAACCCTAACCCTCACCCTAACCTTTAACTTTACCCTCACCCTAACCCTCACACTAACTCTAACCCTCAACTTAATCCTAACCCTAACCATCAGCCTCACCCTCACCCTCACCCTAAGCCTCACTGTCACCCTCACGCTCACCCTCACCCTAAACCTAACCCTCACCCTAAACCTATCCCTCACTCTAACAATAAACCTCACAATCACCCTCACGCTCACCTCACCCTAACCCTAAACCTAATCCTAACCCTCAAGCTAAACCTACCCTAACCCTAATGTAACTCTAACTCTCAAACTCACGCTAAACCTCACGCTAACCCTTACTCTCAGCATGAATCTAACCCTAACCCTAATCCTCACACTGACCCTATCCCTTACCCTCACACTAACCCTCATCCTAAACCTCACCCTAACCCTAACCCTATCCCTAACCCTAACGCAAACCCTAATGCTCAATCTAACTGTAACCATACGCCTCAAACTAAATCTCATCCTAAACTTAACCCTAACCCAAACCCTTACGTTAACACTAACCCTAACACTCAACCTAACCCTAATCCTCTCCCACACCCTCAGCCATATCCTCAGCCTAACCCTAACCCTAATCCTCACCCTCATCCTAACTCTAACCCTAACCTTCACTCTCACCCTCACCCCCACCCTCACCATAACCCTAACCCGAACCCTAAACTGAAACCTCACCCTAACCCAAATCCTAACCTTCTCCCTAACCCTCATTCTAACACTAACCCTAACCCTTACCGTAACCCTACACCTCATCCTAAACCTCACCCTAACCCTAAACCTATCCCTAACCCTAACGCTAACCCTAACGCTCACACTAACCATAACTGTACCCCCCATCTAACCCTCATCCTAAACTTAAGCCTAACCCAAACGCTCACGCTAACCTTACCCCTAAAACTCACCCTAACTCTAATCCTCACCCACACCCTCACCATCACACTCAGCCTAACCCTCAGACTAAGCCTAAACCTAACCCTAACACTCACACTAACCCTCACACTCACCCTAAACCTAAGCCTCACCATCACCCTCAACCTCACCCTTACCGAAAACCTAACCCTCACGTTAACCCTAACACTCACCCTAATGCTAAGCCTCAACCTAACCATTACACTCACCCTAACACTAAGTGTAACCCTAAAACTTAATCTCACAATAACCGTCACCCTAAACATCACCCTATCCCTAATCCTAACCCTAACCCTCACCCTAACCCTAACCTCACACTCACTCCCACCCTCAGCTTAACCCAAAGCCTAAGACTAACCCTTACCCTAATCCTCACACTCACCCTCACCCTAACCCTAAGTCTAAGCCTCACCCTCACCCTCAACCTCACCCTAAACCTAACGCAAAACCGCAAACCAACCCTCAAACTCACCCTAAACATCACCCATACCCTAACCCTCACCCTAATCCGCACCAGAACCCTAACCCTCACCATAAAGCTAATACTCACCCTCACCCTTACCCTAACCCTCACGCTAACCCTAACCCTCACCCTCATCTAACCCTCACCCTAACCCAAACCCTAAATCTCACCCTAACCCTAAACCTCACCCTCACCCTAAACATAACCCTAACCCTCACTCTCACCCTCACAGTCAGCTTAAAACTAAGCCTAACAATAACCGGAACCCTAACCCTCACACTCACCCTGACCCTAAACTTAACCCTAACACTAATCCTAACCCTCTCACTCACTCTCACACTCACCCTAACCCTAAACCAAACCCTCAACCTAAACATCACCCTAAACATAACTCTCACCCTAACCCTTAGCCTAACCCTCACCCTAACACTAACCCTCACCCTCACCCTCAGGCTCACCTTAAACCTAATCCTAACCCTAACCCTCACCCTCACGCTCAACCTAACCCTACCACTAACGCTAACCCTCACCCTAACCCTAACCTCCAACCTAACCCTAACCCTAAACGTAACGCTAACCCTCACCCAAACCCTAACACTCACCCGAACAATAACCTCACCCTAACCCCAACCCTAATGCTCACCATAACACTAAATCTCAAGCTCATAGTCACCCTCAGCCTAACCCTAAACCTAACCCTAACCCTATCCCTAAACCTCACATTCACCCTCACCCTAAACCTAACCCTAAGTGTCAACCTCACCATAAACCTAACCAAACCCTCAACTGAACCCTCACCCTAACCCTCACCCTCACCCTAACCATCACCCTAAACCTAACCATCACCCTTAACCTCACCCAAGCCCTAACCCTCATACTAACCCTAAACCTCACCCTAAAGCTGACCCTCAACCTAACCCTTACCCTCAAGCTAACACTAAGCCTAAACCTAACATGAAACTTCACAGTAACCCTAACCCTCACCCGAACCCTAACCCTCAAACTATCCCTAACCCTCACCCGAACCCTAACCCTAAACCTCACCGTAACCCTAACCATCACCCTCACTCTCACCCTGAGCCTAACCCTCAGGCTAAAGCCTAACCTTAAACCTAACCCTCACAGTCAACCTCACACTAACCCTAAATCTAAGCCTCACCCTCACCCTCAACCTCACCCTAAATCTAACGCAAACCCTCAAACCAACCCTCACACTCACCCTAAACATCACCCTAACCCTAACCCTCACCCTAACGCTATTCCTCACCCTCAACCTAACCCTAACCCTCACCCTAACCCTAACCCTCACCCTCATTTAACCCTCACCCTAAATCAAACCCTAACCCTCACCCTAACCCTCAACCTCACCCTCACCCTAAACCTAACCCTAATGCTCACACTCAACATAACCCTAACCCTCACACTCACCCTCACCCTCAGCTTAAACCTAAGCCTAACCATCACCTAACCCTAAACCTCACATTCACCCTCAACCTAAACCTAACCCTAAACTTAATCCTAACCCTCTCACTGACCCTCACACTCACCCTAACCCTAACCCAAACCCTCAACCTAAACCTCAATCTAAACATTACCCTCAACCTAACACTAAGCCTAACCTTAACACTAACCTTCACTAACCCTAAACCTCACCCTAACCCTAACCGTCACCCTAACTTAACCCTAACACTCACCCTAACCCTCAACCTAACCCTTAATCTCACCCTAACACTAACCATAACACTAAACCTCAACCTCACCCTAAACCTCACCCTAACCCTAACCCTAACAGTAACTCTCAACCTCACCCTCAACCTCACCCTAACCCTAACCCTCACCCCAACACTTACCTTCACCAAAACCCTCACCCTAACGCTAACCCTAACGCTAAACCTCACCTCACCCGCAACCTCACCTTAACCGTAACCCTAACCCTAACCCTAACAATAACCCTAACTCTAACCCTAAACTTAATCCTTACCTTAACCCACACCATCACCCTCACCTTCACCCTAAACGGAACCCTAATCCTCTCCATAAACCTAAATCTCTCCCTAAACCTAACCCTCACACTCACCCTAACCCTCACCCTAAAACTTACCCTCACCCTAACCCTCAGCCTGACCATAAACCTATCCCTAACCTTCACCTTAACCTTCACCCTAAACCCAACCGTAACGGTCACCCTCAAACTAACCCTGAACCTCACCATAGCCCTAAACCTGCCCCTCATCATAACCATCATCCTAACCCTCACCCGAACCATAAATCTAACCCTAAAACTTACCCGCACCCTAACACTCACCCTCACCCTCACCCTAAGCCTCAACCTCACCCCCACCCTAACCATGACCCTATCCCTCACCCTCACCCTCACCCTAAGCCTAAGCCTCACACTAACCCTAACCCTAACTCTCACACTCACCCTCACCCTCAGCCTAATCCTAAGACTGATATTAACCCTAACCCTAGCCCTCACACTCACTCTCACCCTAAACCTAACCCAAACACTCAACCAAAACCTCACCCTCACCCTCACCCTAACCATCACACTCACCCTAAACATCACACTAAACCTTATCCTCACCCTCACCCTAACCTTAACCCTAAGAATAACCCAAACCCTAACCGTAAACCTAACCCTCACCCTAACCCTAAACCTCACGCTAACCCTCGGCCTCACCCTCACCCTCATCTTAACCCTAAGCCTAACCCTAACCCTCACCCTTACACTCACCTTAACACAAATCCTAACCCTAAAACTCACCCTAACAGTAACCCTAACCCTCACCCTTACTTTATCCTCACCCTCACCCTAACCCTCACATTAACCTTTATGCTCACCCTAACCCTAACCCTACCCTTCACCCTAACCCTCACCCTAATTCTAACCTTAACCCCTAACCTAACCCTCTCTCTAACCCTAACCCTAACCCTCACCCTCACCCTAACCCTCACCCTAATTCTAACCTTAACCCCTAACATAACCCTCTCTCTAACCCTAACCCTAACCCTCACCCTCACCCTAACTCTCACCTAATCCTCACCCTAACCCTAACCTCTACCTAACCGAGACCCTCACCCTCAACCTCGCCCTCATCTTTACACTAAAACTCACCCTCACACTTCTCCTCACCCTAAACATCACCCTAATCCTAAACCTCACACTCACCCTCACTCTCACCTTCAGCCTAAACCTAACTCTAAAGCTAATCCTAAACATAACCCTCAGCATTACCCTATCCCTCACCCTTAACCCTAAACCTCACCCTCACCCTAACCCTAATCGTAACCCTCACACTAAACCTAACCCTCACTCTAAACCTAAACCTAAACCTCACCGTATCCCTCACCCTAAACCTAACCCTAACTCTCACCCTAACCCTAATCATCACACTAATCTAGCCATCACCCTAACCCTAACCCACACCCTAAAGCTGACCCTCACCCCACCCTCAAATTAACACTAAGGCTAACTCTCACCCTAACCCTAACCCTCACCCTAAACCTAACCCTCACCCTATCCCTCAACCTAACCCTAACCCTAAGCATCACCCTCACCCTCACCTTAACCAGAACCCTAATCCTAACCCTCAACTTATTCCTAACCCTCACCCTAACCCTAATCCTCACCCTAACTCTTTCCCTCACCCTAACACCAACCCTAACCCTAACACTAAGCCTCACACTAACCGTAACAATCACCCTAAGCCTAACATTAACCCTAACCCTAACCCTCACCCTCACCCTAAACCTATCCCTAACCCTAACCCACACCCTCACCCTCACCCTCATCCTCACCCTCACCCTAAATCTAACCCTAACAATAACCCTAACCCTAACCCTAAACCTAACCCATCACCCTCACCTTAACCCTAAGCCTAACACTAACCCAAACCCTCACCCTCACCTTAACACTAAAGCTAACTCTAACCCTCACCCTAACAGTAACCCTAACCCTCACCCTCACCCTAACCGTCACCCGAACTTTATCCTCACCCTATCCCTACCCCTCAAATTAACCCTAATGCTTACCCTAACCTTAACAGTACACCTCACCCGAACCCTCACCCTAACTCTAATCCTAACCCTAAACCTAACCCTCATCTAAACCTAACCCTAATTTTCAACGTTACCCTAACCTTTACCATCACCCGAACCCTCACACTAAACCTAACACTCACCCACACCCTAATCCTCAAGCTCACCCTAACCCTAACCCTCACCTAATCCTCACACTAACCTTAACCATTATCTAACAAAGACCCTCACCCTCACCCTCACCCTAAACTTCACCCTAACCCTCACCCTCACCCTAGCCCTCACCCTAAACGTAACCCTTACTCTAAACCTCACCCGCACCCTCACCCTCATGCTCAGCCTTACCTTACCCTACCACTAATCCTAACCTTAACCCTCAACCTGATCATAACACTCACCATAACCCTTACCCTCACCCTCACAATATCCCTAACCTTAACCCTCACACTAAACCTAACCCTCACCCTAAACCTAACCCTACCCCTCACCCCAAAACTCAACCTAAACTTAAACCTAACCCTCACCCTAACGCAAATCCTCACCCTCACCCTAGCCCTCACCCTAATCCTAACCCTCATCTTAAACTTCACCCTCACACCACCCTCAAACTAACCCTAACCATAACACTCACCCTAACCCTAACCCTAACCCGCACACTAGCCCTCACCTTAAACCGAACCCTAACCCTCCCCCTCACCCAAACCCTAACCTTAACCCTAACCCTAACCCTCACCCTAACACTAACCTTAACCCTAACCCTAACCCTTACCTTAACCCTCACCCTAACCCTTAACCTCATCCTCACCATAAACCTCACACTAAACCTAAACCTCACCCAAACTCTAACCCTAACCGTCACCCTCACCCTCACCCTCATGCTAACCCTATCCCTAACCCTCACCTTAACCCTAAAACTCACCCTAACCCTAACCCTAACAATCACTCTCAAGCTCACCTTATCCCTAACCCTAACCCTCACCCTAACCTTCACTCTAACCCTGCTGCTAACTCTAACACTCACCCTAACCCTCACGCTATCACTTACCCACACCATAAACCTAAAGCTAACCCTCACCCTCACACTCACCCTAAATCTCACCCTAAACTTAACCCTAACCCAAACACGAAACCCTAACCCTAACTTGAACCCTAAACCTCACCCGAAACCTTAAACCTAACCCTAAACCTAACCCTCAAGCTAAGTGTCACCCTATCCCTAACCCTATCCCAAACCCTAACCCTCACCCTAACCCTCACCCTAAACCTTATACTCACCCTCACCCTAACCCTAACCCTAACGCTGACGCTTACAATAACTCTAACCCTCACCCTAAACCTAACCTTACCCCTCACCCTAACCCTCATCCTAACCCTAAATCTAACTCAAAACCTATCCCTCACACTAATCCTAACCCTAACCCTCACCCTCATCATAACTCACCCTAACCCTAACACTCTCAACCTCACCCTCACCCTCAGCCTAACCCATACCCTCACACTAACCCTAACCATCACGCTAACCCTCAACCTAATACTCGACACTAAACCAAACCATAACCCTTACACTAACCCTAACCCTAAACATCACCAAAATCCTCAATAACCCTAAATCTAGTCCTAACCCTAACCCTTACCCTCACCCTAACCCTAACACTCACCCTAACCCTAACCTTCACCCTAACACTAAGCCTAATCCTAACACAAACCCTCACACTAATCCTAAACCTCAGCCTAAACCTAACCCTCAACCTAAACCTAACCCTAACCCAAATCCTCACCCTCATCTTATCCCTCACACTAACCCTTTTCCTGTCCCTAACCCTAACCCTAACCCTAACCCTCACACTTTCCGTAACCCTCACCCTCACCAAAAACTTCACCCTTACCCTTACCTTACCCTCACACTAACCCTCACCCTAAGCCAAAACCTCAACCTAACCTAATCAAAACACTCACACTAAACCTCACCCTAACCCTAATGCTAACCCCAACACTCACCCTCACTCTAACCCTCACCCTAAACCTGAACCTCACTCTAACCCTAACCCTAACCCACAATCTCACCCTAAACCTCACCCTAACCCTAACCCTCAACCTAATCCTTACCCTCACCCTAACCCTCACCATAAACCCAACCCTAAACTAACCATAAACCTCACCCTAACCCTCACCCTCATCCTAACCCTAATCCAAACCCTAACCCTCAACCTAAACCTCACCCTAACCCTAACCTTAACCTTCACACTAACCCTAACCCTCACCCTAAGCTTAACCCAACCCCTCACCCTAACCCTAACCCTCATGCTCACCCTAAACCTAACCCTAACCCTATTCCACACCCTCACCCTCACCCTCATCCTCACCCTCACCCTAAACCTAATCCTAACAATAACCCTAATCGTAAACCTAACCCTCACCTTAACCCTAACCCTCAAGCTAACCCTCATCCTCACCCTCACCCTCACCTTAACCCTAAGCCTAACCCTAACCCTCACCCTCACCCTCAACTTAATTCTAAAGCTAACCCTAACCCTCACCCTAACAGTAACCCTAACCCTAACTCTCACCCGAACTGTCACTCTAACATTAACCTCACCCTAACCCTAACCCTCACATTAACCCTAATGTTCACCCTAACCTTAACAGTATCCCTCACCCAAACCCTCATCCTAACTCTAACCCTAACCCTAAACCTAACCCTCACCTAACCCTAAATCTCAACCTTACCCTAACACTCAACATCACCTGAACCCCCACCCTAAACCTAACACGCACCCACACCCTATCCCTAAAGCTCACCCTCACCCTCACCCTCACCTAATCCTCACCCTAACTCTAACCATTATCTAACAAAGGCCCTCACCCTCACCCTCACCCTAAACTTCACCCTAACCCTCACCCTCACCACAGCCCTCACCCTAAATGTAACCCTACCCGTAAACCTCACCCGCACTCTCACCTTCATGCTCAGCCTTACCCTAACCCTCCCCTAATCCTAACCCTAACCATCAACCCCATCATAACCCTCACCATAAACCTTACCGCCACCCTCACCCTAAGCCTAACAATAACGCTCTCACTAAACCTAACCCTCACCCTAAATCTAACCCTACCCCTCACCCCAAACATCAACCTAAACCTAACCCTAACCCTCACCCTAACGCTAACCCTAACCCTCACCCTAGCCCTCATCTTAATCCTAACCATCATCCTAAACCTCACCCTTACACCACCCACAAACTAACCCTATCCCTAACCCTCACCCTAAGCTTAACCCTCACCCTAACCCTAACCCGCACCCTAGCACTCACCGTAACCCTAACCCTAAACCTCCTCGTCACCCTAACCCTAAACCTAACCCTAACCCTCACCCTAAACCTCACCCTAACACTAAACCTAACCCGAACCCTCACCTTTACCTTAACCCTCACCCTAACACTTAACCTCATACTCACTCTAAACCTCACACTAAACCTAACCCTCACCCTAACTCTAACCCTAACCATCACCCTCACCCTCACCCTCACGCTAACCCAAACCCTAACCCTCTCCCTCACCCTCACCCAAACACTACTATTACCTGTAACACTCACTCTAACCCTCACGCTATCACTTAAACACACCATAAACCTAAACATAACCCTAACCCTCACCCTAACCATAAACCTCACCCTAACCCTAACAGTAACCCAAACACAAAACCCTTAACCTAACCCTAAACTGAGCCCGAACCCTCATCCGAAACCTTAACCCTAAACCTAAACCAAACCCTCAAGCTAACAGTCACCCTAAACCTAACCCTATCCCTAACCCTAACCCTCACCCTAACCCGCACCCTAAACCATATCCTCACCCTCACCCTAACCCTAAACCTAACGCTAACCCTCACAATAAATCTAACCTCACCCTAAACCTAAATTTACCCTTCACCCTAACCATCATCCTAACCATAAACCAAACCCAAAACCTCTCCCTAACCCTAATCCTAACCCTAACTCTCACCTTCACCCTCACCCTCAGCCTAACCCTAACCCTCACACACC